>NC_086321.1:313608542-313871042 GCF_036172605.1 Pelobates fuscus
CACTAACAATCCTAAAATTCTATATAAAGGACATAAATATACAAGAATGGGAAAACGGTGGCGTAGAAAGAATAGCGGAACTTTTAAATAACAATAAAATGCTGCCATTCCCAACACTACAAGCTAAATATAATCTCCCAGCGAAGGAAATTTTTAATTATTTAAGAATAAAATCCTTCACTATGGGGAAAGATTTTTCGGAAAGCTCCCCAATGGACCAATTTGTAGCATCTCATCATAAAAAAAAAATCGCTTCCAGATACAATCAATTCGCAAGAAGCCAAAGACAAATAGACAAAGCGCCAGCAATGTATAAATGGGAGCAAGAACTTGATTTTTCATCCTCAGTGGAGGATTGGTTGTCGGGTTTACAAGCAGTAAAAAGATATATACATGGGGTGAATATACAGGAAGTGTACTTTAAACTAGTATACCGTTGGTACCTGGTCCCTATTCGCCTTCATAGATTTCAACCCACACTCCTACCAGACTGTTGGAGATGTGGTAGGGAGTTGGGTACATTCTCCCACATCTGGTGGGACTGTGAGGAGCTGAAACCAGTGAAATCGATCGTAGTGGAACTGGCAGACTCTATGTTTGACGTTCGGACTGAGATTACGCCCCAAATGTTCTTGTTCCATTTAGACCTTCCAAAAAGCAACACAAAAGTAAAAACCCTTTGGATTCACATCTGTATGGCAATAAAAATAGTTATGGCCAGAAATTGGAGACAAATGGGTGGGTTAAACTGGCAGGAGATATGTATACAAATGGAATACCAACGCAACATGGAAGCTGGGATAGCCAAGATATCCAGAGAAAAATATAACGAAGTTTGGGCCCCTTGGGTTAGATTTATCAATCACAACATAACCCCCCCCCCCCCACAGAGATAGTTATCCGTAGATGAGAGAATGGGTAGCAGGTATGGTTAAGGTTAAGGTGACATGTATGACATGTATGTTTGTATGAATGCAAGGATGTAAGATGTAAGATACAGCAGAATACTGTTTAATGAAGATGCTTACTAATGCACGGCTTGACAGGCACTTAGAATTATTACTTATTGAACTGTTACTGGAAAATAATTGCTAGAACCGTGTTTAAAAACTATACAGTTGCAAGCTGTGTCTTTACTTGAATTGAACTTGTTTTATAAAAAAAAAATGAAAATAAAGATTTATATATAAAAAAAAATAATAATAACTTTGCCATTTCCTAAATCGTTTTAACGTTTGCCCACCAACCAATTGTATTAAATATTCATCTTCGGATTGCCTATCATATTCAATTTTCTATTCCTCTCTGTTAAACAGAGAGAGAGGGAAAAGTAGAAAAAAAAAAACTAGTTTATTTTCTAATGTGATTGCATAATATATTTCTATGCAATGTCACTTGTAATGATTAACAGTTGGTGTGAATGGGATGCCTCTACTTTGTAAAGTTTAACTTTTAAATAGAATAATGAACAGATTTTTTTTTTTGGTTAATTTTTTTTTAATTAAAAATCTATAAATGACTTGGCATTTCTAGCTATATACTGAAGTGATGCTATGTCCGTGCCTCATTTTTACTTTATGACAAATATTTTTATTAATGTTTTAAAATAATATATATCTTACAACATTGGCATGTATAATTACTTATGAACCATTGTCAAAACTAAACAAGCAATCAAATAAGATGCACATAAATATTTGTACATAAAAAAGGTAAACTATGTACAGAAATAAAATAAAGTGTCAAGTAATTAATAACATGGTACAAAAAAAAATAATCAGGAAGCAGACTATATATTGAGTCAGGTGGGAACATGGTTAAAATCCGAATTTATACACTGCTCAAAAAAAATAAAGGGAACACAAAAATAACACATCCTAGATGTGAATTAATTAAATATTCTTCTGAAATACTTTGTTCTTTACATAGTTGAATGTGCTGACAACAAAATCACACAAAAATTAAAAAATGGAAATTAAATTTTTCAACCCATGGAGGTCTGGATTTGGAGTCACAACTTTGATGTAATGCCTTTAAAACAAGTCAAAATTAGGCTCAGTAGTGTGTGTGACCACGTGCCTGTATGACCTCCCTACAACGCCTGTGCATGCTCCTGATGAGGTGGCGGATGGTCTCCTGAGGGATCTCATCCCAGACCTGGACTAAAGCATCTGCCAATTCCTGGACAATCTGTGGTGCATGATGTCCAAGATGTGCTCAATTGGATTTAGGTCTGGGGAACGGGCAGGCCAGTCCATAGCATCAATGCCTTCGTCTTGCAGGAACTGCTGACACACTCCAGCCACATGAGGTCTAGCATTGTCTTGCATTAAGAGGAACCCAGGGCCAACTGCACCAGCATATGGTCTCACAAGGGGTCTGAGGATCTAATCTCGGTACCTAATGGCAGTCAGGCTACCTCTGGCGAGCACATGGAGGGCTGTGCGGCCCCCCAAAGAAATGCCACCCCACACCATTTCTGACCCACTGCCAAACCGGTCATGCTGGAGGATGTTGCAGGCAGCAGAACGTTCTCCATGGCGTCTCCAGACTCTGTCACTTCTGTCACATGTGCTCAGTGTGAACCTGCTTTCATCTGTGAAGAGCACAGAGCACCAGTGGCGAATTTGCCAATCTTGGTGTTCTCTGGCAAATGCCAAACGTCTTTCACGGTGTTGGGCTGTAAGCACAACCCCCACCTGTGGACGTCGGACCCTCATACCACCCTCATGGAGTCTGTTTCTGACCGTTTGAGCAGACACATGCACATTTGTGGCCTGCTGGAGGTCATTTTGCATGGCTCTGGCAGTGCTCCTCCTGTTCCTCCTTGCACAAAGGCGGAGGTAGCGGTCCTGCTGCTGGGTTGTTGCCCTCCTACGGCCTCCTCCACGTCTCCTGATGTACTGGCCTGTCTCCTGGTAGCGCCTCCATGCTCTGGACACTACGCTGACCGACACAGCAAACCTTCTTGCCACAGCTCGCATTGATGTGCCATCCTGGATGAGCTGCACTACCTGAGCCACTTGTGTGGGTTGTAGACTCCGTCTCATGCTACCACTAGAGGGAAAGCACCGCCAGCATTCAAAAGTGAGAAGTGGTCTGTGGTCACCACCTGCAGAACCACTCCTTTATTGGGGGTGTATTGCTAATTGACTATAATTTCCACCTGTTGTCTAACCCATTTGCACAGCAGCATGTGAACTTGATTGTCACTCAGTGTTGCTTCCTAAGTGGACAGTTTGATTTCACAGAAGTGTGATTGACTTGGAGTTACATTGTGTTGTTTAAGTGTTCCCTTTATTTTTTTGAGCAGTGTATTTCACATCATCTTCCCACATTGACCATTCATGCTGCAATATACATGTGAACGTAAATGGATCACGAAAAGTCAATTCACACCTTTTTTTTTTCTTCAAAAACGAGAAATATGACCTCACCCACAGTTGGTACAGTGGGTGGCTTCCAATGACAAGAGATGATGGAATTAGCTGATATGAGAAGATGGCCTAGTATAATTTTTTTTGTATCTAGGCCGGTTCGATGGAATTTTCTTAAAGAGACAAAGACACTGGGGATAATATTACATCAAATTCTAATATCTAATTAATTTGAAAATTTTCAGCCAATAAGTTTTAATTTTAGGACACGAATAGAAGACGTGGAATAATGTATCAATTTGACCACAGTCTCTCCAACATTTATTATTTTTGCTAAGGTGCATGTTAAAGTTTCAAAAGGGGTTAAGTACCATCTACAAATTAATTTGTAATGGGATTCCAAATGGTTTGCACATTGAGTGATACCTTTTAACAATAATAAAAAATTCATTCCAATCCTCTACTGTGTATATCCCACCCAGCTCACTCTCCCACCTCAACATGTAATTCACTTTATCACACATGTCACCTGCAAAAATATTGTAACACAAGGAGATGCTTTGTTTCCGACCAGGATCTAATAAATAGATTTGTTGTAATTTTGTCATATCCAATTTCAACACGTTCGGATCCTGATCGGAAAGAGCAAAATGTTCTCTAATTGTTGACACGAGTCAAGTTATTGACTTATAATTCTTACAAGCTTATAATCTTGTAAGAATTTGTAAAGATGATGAGTGAAAGACAGATTTTAACACCAGATGTGGGCGTTATGAGTACACTGTCATGCCTTTCGGTTTGTGTAATACTCCGGCTGTCTTCCAGGATCTTATAAATGATGTGTTTTCCAACAAGAATGTGTGATTGTGTATCTTGACGATATTTTGATATACTCTAAGGATAAAGAAACACATCACAAACAAGTTAGAAAGGTATTGACTCAACTGTTACAACATGGTTTATATTAAAAATTAGAAAAATGTATTTTTGACCAGTCTGAAATTGGTTTCCTGGGTTACATAATCTCTGGTAAAGGATATGCTATGGACCCCAAAAAATTGGATTCCATTCTCAATTGGCCACTACCTAATGGGCTCAAATTCATTCAAAGATTCATTTGTTTTTCTAATTACTATAGAAAACACATCAAGGGTTTTTCATCTTTTTTCGCTCCCATAGCAAATCTGACAAAAAAAAAAGGTATCAATCCCCAAAAATGGTCTCCTGAAGCTATTGAAGATTTTTAAACAATTAAAACCTCTTTCTCTTCTGCTCCTATACTTGTCTACCGTGACCTAAACCTTCCTTTTCTATTAGAAATTGATGCATCCGAAACTGGTTTAGGAGCTGTATTGTCCCAGCGTAAAGACCATAATCAAAATTTTTGTGGGTTTTACTCTAAAAAACTACCAGAACAGAAAGGAGATATGATATGGGAGATAGGGAACTCCTTGCTATTATTTTGGCTTTGAAAGAATGGCGTAATCTCTTAAAATGTACCTTACATCCTATAATCATACTAACTAACCATAAGAATCTCTCCTATGTTGGATAAGCCAAACATTTGTCAGCTAAACATGCTCGTTGGTACCTTTTCTTGGCTAAGTTTAGCTATTTTCTGACCTATAGACCAGGGTCAAAAAACTCTAAAGCAGATGCTTTATCTAGGCAGTTCGAACCTTTAGCGTGTCCTGATACCAACAAAACTTCTGTAGTTCCCTTGCAACGTATCGTTCCTCATATACCATCTCCTCTGGTATGTAGTATCATTGCTAAGCAAAACTTAGCTTCTGTAAATATTCCTGAAGGTAGATTATATGTTCCCCCACAACAGCAGAGAGATACTCCTTTGCCTCCATGATAATAAAATTGCTGGCCACCCAGGTATACGTAAAAATGTATGATCTAATTTCTTAAGAATATTGGTGGCCATCCTTGCGTAAAGGTATCAAGGAATATGTCTTGGCATGCTGTGTCTGTAGTAGGACCAAATTGGCCCATACTCTCCCTTGTGGTTTGCTTCAGCCTCTCGACATACCCAATAAACCTTGGATTAGTATAGCTATGGATTTCATTGTTGATCTACCTCGGACAAAAATAATAATTAATAAGTAATCTTGACTGTGGTTGGTAGATTTACCAAAATGACGCACTTCATGCCTTTACCTAAGTTGCCCTCTTCTCCTGAGTTGGCTACTGTCTTCGCCAAGGAAGTATTTCGTATGCATGGTATACCTCAAGAAATCATCTCCGACAGGGGTTCTCAATTTGTGCCCCGATTCTGGAGAGCTTTTTGTTCTCAAATGGGGATTACACTCAGATTCTCATCAGCTTATCATCCACAATGTAATGAAGCAGCAGAAAGGTCTAATCAAAGGATAGAACAATACTTACGTTGCTTTGTGTCTACTCATCAAGATGATTGAATTGGCTTGCTTCCATGGGCTGAGTTCACTCTTAACAGTACTATCTCTGATGCAAAAACAAGTACAAAGTACAGGGTGCGCAATTAAAAACACCACCACACAATGTGATATACTTATATCAAGGAGGACCTTACAATTTGTCTCTGGTTATCTGTAAAAGATAAAACTGTACATAGTGTAATACTGTATATATACAGATATTTAAGTACACAGAGGTAATGGGTCACTCACTCTTCCCAGAGCCACGTATAGCAGGCTCTGGCTGTGATGTACTATATCTGATGCTTCTTGAACTATGCTTATCATCCTGTAGTCCTTCCATCAGTGTTTTCTTCAGGGGGAATGCCAATGGTGGATAAACATGCTGAAAACCTAAAGAAGGCTTGGGAGAATGTTCAACAGTTGCTTCTCCGCAAATCTGCTCTTGA
The DNA here is from genome assembly GCF_036172605.1 of Pelobates fuscus. NCBI lineage: Eukaryota > Metazoa > Chordata > Amphibia > Anura > Pelobatidae > Pelobates > Pelobates fuscus. Next base: position 313,614,774 of record NC_086321.1, read on the forward strand.
TAAAAAAATATGCCGATATGCATAGACTTGCTGCTCCTGTCTTTTATCCGGGTGATAGTATCTGGCTGTGTACTAAGCATATTCATCTTAAAAGACCCATCTATGAAGTTTGCACCTAGATTCATTGGCCCTTACAAGGTGGTTAGGCGTGCCAACCCTGTGGCATATTTCCTTGACTTACCTCCTTCTTCTATCCATATTCCCAATGTATTCCATGTTTCCTTGTTGAAATCTTAGCCTGTAATAGGTTCACCAACTCTGCTGTGTCTCCTTCTTCCAATCAGGTTAAAGGGAAGGAGGAATATTAAATTCATTCTCTTCTTGACTCCTGGATGATTCTCCTCTTGTTCCCAGCGTTTTTCACACCAGTCGCGGTACCCCCCCCTTTTTATCACGTGGCACATGCGCGCAGAATTCATGACGCAAATGAATTCACGGCTCACCAAAGCGTTCGAATTAGAACGTTTTGGGGGCGTGACTACAGATCAAGGAACATAGTACTTAAGGGAAGCTCAGCAGGGAAAGACTTATTGCCCTGTTGTGGTTCTTCTTAGTCTCATGACGCAAATGAATTCACGGCTCACCAAAGCGTTCGAATTAGAACGTTTTGGGGGCGTGACTACAGATCAAGGAACATAGTACTTAAGGGAAGCTCAGCAGGGAAAGACTTATTGCCCTGTTGTGGTTCTTCTTAGTCTCAATAGTGTGTTTATTTGTATGGTTATCTCGGGTTTTGACTTTTGGCTGTGTTTCACGATTCTACCTTCTGTATTGAGCTTGAGAAAGGAATATCATAGAGAGGCACCTAAAGACAATGGAAATATGTCCAGGATGATGCAAGTGCTAATTGAGATAACGTGCCTGTGTTGTTAAGTAAGGATGGTGGGAACCTAGAAAAATAAGGGTACTTATGTATAAGTACATACCTAGGCCAAACAAAATAAGTAAGGAAAAGAGATAGCTGATTGAACTGAATCTAGATATGAGTTCCCACTGTGCGTCCTTCTACTGGAAGGACCTGAAGTATGTGTGAGAAGGAATAGCCTAAGTCAGGGGTAGGCAACCTTCGGCACTCCAGATGTTGTGGACTACATCCCCCATAATGCTCTTACAACCATAATGCTGGCAAAGCATCATGGGAGGTGTACTCCAAAACATCTGGAGTGCTGAAGGCTGCCTGTGCCTGGCCTAAATAATTAAACACCAAAACATCTGTAGCTTACTAGCGTGTAGCGAATTATGAGATCTAGTAAGCGCCTTAGTTGAAGGTGTGGGTTATACTAATTTAAATAAAATAGACAAATCAAAGAGGTCTGAATACCTATAATTGCATAATGAGGGGTACTTGTGTGGGTCTAGCGCGGCAGTGTGGAATAATAGAAAGTCATATGAAAGGGTTGTAGTTTTCCCTCGTAAGCAGAAAAATGTTGTATGTAAATTCTTAAAAGGGGGGCCGAAATTGGATCATACTTGTTTGCCCAAAGAGGGCCGTATGTAATCGTATGGAGTGAAGGCCACGTGTAGAGGTATCGAAGCGAAAGGCCGAGAGTGCCAAATAGGGCTGTATGAGGGGTATGGATGTATGGAACGAACAAATGTGGAATAAACATACCAAGGTTGTAAGAATTGTGTAGAGGGCAAGAATGATGCCTTTGTTTTTTGAACCGGTTCATATGTAATGGTAGGGAGAATTGTCATGAATACCAGGGTGGAAACGTTGTACGTAATGGAGGGCCGTCTGAGGCTGTGATCAAGGGATACGGATTTAAATAACCAACATGATTATTAATTATTAAGTGTTTAGAAGAAGGTGTCATATGTAACGTTGTCAATACCGTGCTAGACCAAGGTGGCTTAATATGTGGAGTAAAGATAAAACTTATCGGATGAGGAGGGACATATAGGTTGGGTTGGTGTAGGCCTAGCGTATAATTGAACAAAGTAAAATAAGACATATATAACCCTTGTGAATCAGGAAGGTATACCTATTCCAAATTTGTGTTGTATTGGGTTGCTTGTGAAGCGAATGTAGTGAAGGTTAAGTAAGGACTGTGTTTAAAGGTATTCCATGAATCAAGATCTGGATAGTATTGATGACACTCAATTTGAGTATATTTAGGCTGTGTCCTATGTAGATGATGATGATGAACCCACCTAATACATACTGCTAAACCAAAGTGTTTGACATGGGGTAGGGACAACGTACGTGATGAAGGATACAGTTTCCCCAGGAGGATGACCTAGTGAAAGGTAAGGTATGATTAGTTTATTAATATTGTGTAGTGTGGTGGGGTACGCTAGTATGCAACCCCTGTAAGTGGATGTTATGGAAATGAAAAAACAAGTGAAGGGCGGAAATAGCTACATAGTATATGAAAAAAGTGCCAGCGCTTAGTGAATAATCCCCTTAGACAAATAATCTAGGGTACCAAAAATATAAAAAAACATAGTATGTTGCCACTGAGGGTCACGTAAAACAGACGTTGAGGGCCTTTTGCAAGGACTATGTATATGAGGCCGAGCAGGGACCCAAGGTAAATCCTGAAGTGCAGGGTGGCTACATGAGGTTGTGATAAAAATAATGGGGGGGTGGGGAGAGGAGAGGAGGGGAGGGGAATGATTGGTAGATCAGATATAGGTTGCAGAGAAAATACATGTACTTACTGAGCCAGTTGAATGGAGGGTATAAAACAGAATTTACAACAGGAATGAGGTGTAGACCCCTAGAATGCAATAGTGCTGAATTGGTTTGAGGCTGTGATGGCTGTATGCTAAACATAGGAGGAGACAGAATTTATAAGAAATATATTTATAAAACGTCTAGCTTGTGAAATGGTGAACGTAATATTTTCTTTAAATTGTATTATTTTTTTGTATATAATACATATGTTTATAAGACATATTTGTGGAATGCCTAAGAGGATAAGTAAGACTTATGCATACATTATTGGTATGGAAGAATAAGGTTGAAAGCAACCGCAAAGGCTAGAATAACAGATCGAATGCCAGTACCATGTATTAGGAGTTCTGTAGGGCTTGTTGAGAAACACTTGTAAATATAATCCCAATAAAAAAAATGCATGTTTGCATTTGGGGTATCTACTAAGTTTTTTTTTTTTTTGGGGGGGGGGGGGGGGGCAGTGGAGTGTCCCTTTAAGTATGTTTACTGATGACACCCAAGTGGCAGACCTGGTTTATAGCATGTCTTGCTTGAAGTGAGACTATAACATTTAGATAAGGGCCATGTATATATAACCATAGAACAGACATAATTATGACCGACATTATTTTAAAATACGATTAAGCCTGTGCTAAGCCCAGAAAGGACTAAAACAATGTATTGAGAGACAGTGAAATAAAATCTGTCTTATTAACAGGCTGTACCGTAAATGCTGAACACATGTAGAGGCCCAAGTTTGGGTCTGACATAAATTTAGACCAGGGGTAGACAACCTGGTCCCTACCGCCCACTAGTGGGCGGTTTGGGATTTCAGGTGGGCAGTGGTGGGTTCTGCAGGAAATGCCCAGTGGGCTTCGATGGCCGTGGAGCAAGGCCAGCACAGGAGATCCTTTCATCTCCCCTGCTGGCCCATGCAGAGCCAGCCTTGCTGTAAGCCCGCTGGTACTTAGTTCCAGCAGAAGGAGGGAAAGGCCTGGGAAGCTCTGTGTTCCTCTGGCATGCAGGCTGGTCGGAGCATTGCTGCACGTTACCATGGCAATGCTCCAATACAGTGCTGTGCTCACAGGAGGACAGGAGAGTCTACAGGCTAAAGTGAACATGTCACCACTGGACCACCAGGGCTTGCAGCATTATGTCCCCCCCTCCCTGGTAACAAGTAAGAAGAAGGGTGGGGGGAGACATTAAGACAGATTTTCACATCCCACCTACACACAGCATAGACCCCATGCACCCTTCACACACAAACACACACTACACCCCTCACACACATACAGACTGCTCTCCTAATACACACTACACCCCTCACACATGCACTGCCCCCTTCACATAAGCACAGCACCCTTCACCCGCAGCATCCTTCACACACACACTGCACTTCCCACCCACACACATCACCCCTCGCACACACACAGCACCTCAGACACATATAGAAATAAAAAAGTAGAATTGAAAACAAATTAAAGGATCACTATAGGGTCAGGAACACAAACATGTATTCCTAACCCTATAGTGATAAACCCACCATAAAGTTTAAAACTCACCTTATTTCTAGCGCCGCACGGGTCCGTCCCCTTTGTGACATCATCAAAATGGCTGATTCTTAGCCAATCCAATGCTTTCCCGTAGGGATAGAATTGGATTGGCTAAAATCGGCATGGGGGTGGGGCCAAATGCAGTTTTGGCTAACCAGGACCTCCTCATAGAGATGCATTGAATCAATGCATCTCTATGAGGAAAATTCAGTGTCTACATGCAGAACGTGGGGACGCTGAACGGCAGGGCTGCTTACTGTGCAGCCCTGAGCCAGGAAACCCCTCCAGTGGCCATCTGAGGAGTGGCCACTTGGAGGTGACCCTAGGGGCAATGTAAACACTGCCTTTTCGCTGACGGTTTTGTTGGGGAAAAAAAACAAAATATGCGAACAGCAACAGAAAAAGTGTCCCATGAGCTTCGAGGGAGGGCTGTTTGTTTTGTTTTATGCAGCTGGATGCAGCTGGATGCCGCGTAGTGGCGTGTATTTTGCGGTAAGTCAGGTTTTCCCGAGCTGAGGTATCAGAGCGTTATAAGATGGCGTCTTGCTACCCACACTGCCAGGTCTGCTCTACATTTTTAATACTTACTTATAGAATCAATGTTCTTAGATATCCAGTAGATGAAACTGATAATGAAAAGAAAAGAAAAACAGAACAGTCATCATGTTTCCAGTGTCTGCTACAAACCTTTTGAATATGTGAAATGAAAAGGACAGATTAGGAATAATGTCATCTGTAGCACTATGACATTACTGCTGCATAACGCAAATAATGAATTCACAAGGCAATAGGAATATAGCTGCAGCTAACACAAAGTAAAAGGGTTTAACTATTTCATGACCCTGGATTTTCTAAGAGTCCGTGTTTGTATTAGAGGGCTTTTTGGAACCGTTTCTTTCTTTTTTTATTTAATATTTTTGCAGTGCATAAGGTAACTACATACAGGCCTGAGGTACCCCAACGGCAGTCCTCTAGCATCTTATCTCACTTAACAATCAGGGTATTTTATAGTATAAGAAACACGCCTAAAGTTGTATATTGTAACAAACATGCTCAAAGTAGATCAATCAAGCTTTGTTTGTAAGGGTAGTTTAAACATGGTAGATAATGTTCAGTTAGGTCTGTCCAGCCAACATTCTATTTACAGGCTAGTTGCATACATATTATGGTGAATTGGATAGCTAGGCGACAGACTGGGGTAGATATTTTGGGGCTGACAGCTAGATTAGAAAACGTGGGAACGTGGAAAACACTACTAGCCACAGAGGCGCCACGGTTATCACTTAAGGTGCAGCATATGTATATAGGCATCTGGTCTAAGGATTACATAAAACCCCTTGTCATGTCATCACGGGCAGAGAAAAAGAAAGAAAAGCAAAAGGGAGACATAAGGGAAATACAAGGCACACAAGTGGGACTCTTCTCTCAACACTGGGGTTAGGAGCATGTCACGGTGCCGCTCTGGGTATCCGAAGAGCACCTCACCCTATGTCCCTGACAGTCCAGGCATGGCAGTACTGGTCCTTCTCAGGACTGTCATGCATCCCCTCCGGCCAACCGCTACGTGTGATCTGCGAGTGGAGTAGGCCTTCCAGCCTACCTCTCGCAACCATCGCTCCGGACTTGAAAGGGGGCTAGCGCCCTGTGTCCATGGATCCGCCTACTGCCAGTGGCTAGATCTCGTGCCCCCAGGGTCCCCATAACTCGGTTGTCCCCTAGGGTGTATGGACGGCAGCCTGATTTGCGTTCCAGGCAGGTCCCCGGCCCAGAAGAGTAACGGGAAGCTGGTGTAGCTGTGGGCTTTGGAGTAGTACCTGGAGGGGTCATTATCTGTTTCGCCTCTGTACCGGTGCAATGGGTTGCCTCAGTGACTGCTGGTCCTACAGAGATTACTGTGGATGTTCCCTGGGTCCTAGGCTTGGTTCTGAGTGGTTGCGCTTTCTGTGCTGCTCTCAGCTGGAGCGATTGGGACTTCCCACCTCGCGGCCATTTTGGGCCCTTCATCTGTGCTGGGACTGCACAGTCCGTCGCTTGTTTAGTGGTGGTGGTGGAGGTGAGTGTTCGTTTGGCACTGTTGGGCATAGAGCTGCATCCTTTCCTCCAGGTTGCGCCAGAATGTTGCGAAGGCTCTGTCCAGCCTGACCTTGATGTCTGCCCGTTCTGCTGCAGTGTCCAGGCGCCTTGTGGCATCTGCCATATTGGCTGGGTCGGAAGATGTGCCCATAGCTGTGGTCATTCTGTCCCCCTTGTGCTGTGGATCAGAGTGTTCCCCCATGGTTGGACCGGGATCACCCCCTACGGTCCAAAGAGGGGGGTAATGGGGTGTCTGCTCTACCTTAATAGCCCCTGTGCTTCTCATAGCTGGGAGGTCGTCCGCCCCTCCTGCCCGGTGTGCAGCGGGCCGCATGGCTCCGAGTGTGCCGCTCGTTGGCTTCAGTCGTGCTTCTGCCCTCAGTAGTTCCTCACTGCTTGGTTCAGAGTCAGGTAAGGCTTTAGCTGGGTTTTGTCTCGGGTTTAATTAGGATGAAAATCGCTTTTTTGCCAAATGCAATAAGGAGCTCATGCAAGTCGCGTCTCTACAGCTTGGCAGTCGGGCCCCAGCCCCCTTTTGGAACCTTTGCTATATGTTAGTTGCACATCAATTTAACTCTTTCTATTTCCGTGTGCCCGGATATATTATATATAATTTTCAGAGGACAGATAGGGATTTTTTCTGATACCCACTATGTACACATAGCACAACAAGTATGAATAAAATATTAAAATAAATAGAAAAAAATATATTTCAAATCGAATTTCACTTTGAATTAATATATAATTTTTACTTTAATGAATAAACCTGTATAAATGTAATAGTCACAGAATCCAAAACTACTGCACAAAAGTATATATAGTATATATTTGTAGAAAGTAGATCGCCAGTGTATTTAACTAAGAGCATGTTGGCTTTTTTTCTGTTTAACCATCTTATTAGGAACTGCTGCCAAAGTTTGTAATTTTCACACTAATGTTTCATTTTCATTGGGAATTTCAAAGACCATGTGTGTTCACTTCTGTAAAGTTTTTATGTGTATTTGGCTACTTCTCAAGAGTACCCAAATATGATTCCATATATGTCTTTACCAGATTTCTGACTAGTCATAGGGTAACATTACAGACATACCAATATCAGTTTTAAAATTTTCACCTATTGATTTATTGGGCCCATGTCGCTTTCAGGACAAAATAGCTCCCCCTCTGCACATAAATCTCATTATAGTATATAATTTGCACATAAGGACCACTTGGGTTATATTGGACTCTATTTTTCACTTGGCCATTTCAACACCAATTCCTGCCAAAGTTAACAGTAAGTTTTGTGGTTCTTTTTTTTTGGACATACAGGTATGTGGTTTCTGGTTTGACTTGTTCTAGTTTTCATGGGGATTGGAAGGTATCCCCTATTATCAGGTGTGCTGCCTCCCATCCTAGTGTTCTAAGTTTCTTTAGCGCTGCTCTATTCCTTGTTCATTTTTCTTCACATACATTTAGACATGCAAAAGTGAAATTCACAGGTGTTGTGTGTTCAAGCTTCCCCCCCACCTCCTCCCTTGATTATTTCTTTGTAGCTGCTTGATGCTAGTCAATGTATTGCTTTGAAGCTCTGGGATTTTCCTATTTACATTGTTTGAGATTTTTTTGTTGTGAACCACAGGGTAAGCCTTGACCATCTTGTTATTAATAAGCAAAGTAATATGCGGTGTGTATGAATGTATCACATAGCTCCATAGCAAAAAACAACAACCTCATAGTAACGAGTGGTGTAAATCACAGAACTCCACAACAATTAAACTTGCAGTAATGTGCAATGAGTATCAAATGTGCCTAATAGTGTATCACAGAGCTCCACAGCTATAGAACACATAGTAATGTGAATTTTGTCTAGTATTATCACAAAGCTCCCAGGTAATAAATACTAATGTGAAGTGATGTAATGTGTAATGGCAGTGTCTGTTATATGTGTGGAGGGTGTTTATGTTACTTCACTTGTATTATCTCTTGCTTAGCTTTTTTTGCAGGTACAACTAAAATTCATGGGCTACTGTAGTCCATTGGGGGTTAATGAATCCATGGTGTCCCTGTGAGGGGAAACTCATGAATGCCTGGTGGTCTGATTAATGAATTATCAATGGTGTAGTGGGTGGTGGGGGCAGGTTAATGCATACCTGGTGGTCTGGGGTTTAATCTCGGGTGGGTTAATGAATTCCAGCTGGTCCGGTGGATGAGGGTTAATGATTCTCTGGTGGTCCGATTGGGCGGGGGAGTTAATGAATCCCTGGTGGTCTGCTGGGTGTTTATTGAATACCTGGTGGTCCGGTGGGGTGGGTTAATTAATTCCAGCTGGTCCGGTGGATGAGGGTTAATGATTCTCTGGTGGTCCAATTGGGCGGGGCAGTTTATGAATCCCTGGTGATCTATTTGGTGTTTAGTGAATACCTGGTGGTCCGGTGTCTGGGTTAATGCATCTCTGGTGGTCTAGTGGTGGGGTGTTTGCTCTACTTTTTTGCCTGGTGCAGACCGTATTAATTGTTTGTTCTGGTGATCAGTGAGGTAATCAGAATGCAGGCTGGAATCCTGGTGGTTATGTTCCCTCACTGAGCACTGGAAGCAAGATAAAGGGTGTAATGAACCTCCAAAACCCAGAGTGGTATGTTCTTTTGGACTCAACCGAATTCCCGCAAGGTTCGTGTAATTAAAGCCGCTCTCTAATCGCATACCCAAACATCAGTCGAGGCTAGATGAAGGGTACAAAGGAATGCTTTATTATGGCCAAGTGGCCTGCTTATACACACAGACCCCCAGCATGGGGTATCCAGCAAAAACATAGATAAACCTGCCCAGGCGCTCTGTATCTGGGCGATAAGCAAGTTTGATTTGCTTAAACTAATTATCTCCCAGGCACTAGAGGTACAGTGCACAAAACATAAAACACCCCAAAAGACACACAAACACACACAATTTTTATAGGAACCCGCCACAAGTCATATTCCTGGATAGCCCGGATCTGAGCGCCCAAGTTGTCCAAATAGCGCTCTGATCCTGATCTTACAGCCGAATCGCCACAGTGGCAAAGTTTTGACCGACGGCACATGTGCCAGCTGCCTAAATTAGTTCCATAAGAGAAGTGGTAGCGGTCGGTCAGTCTTCGGGAGTTCCTATACAAAATAAAACAAATGTTTTTTTTTCCTGGCTCGTAGGGAGCAAATGTCTTTTCACCAAACAGCGCTCTCCTGGCTTGTCTGGGGAAAAAGCAGGCAATCCTACAAAGTTACTGGGATTTGCAGGTTATGGTTTCCATCCTAGAGAACCATGCACTCAATGATCTCGTACCACTGCCTGCGTTCGGGAGACAAAATGGCCACCATTTACCAGAGCACGTGAGTTTGGTTATACAAATGGCGGACACCCAGAGAGAGCACTTGAGTTTGTGGTTTGTTTGAAGATAACGAGCCAGGGGGGGGTGGTCAGTGTTCGGTAGATAAAATTACCTTACCAAAGGGGAAACAACTTGGGCTTGGGGAAAATACATTTTTACAAAGGGATTATAATAGAATTTTCACAAAGGGATTATAATGAGGTACAGACTATGGCCACCAGTGATTCACTCTTATTTAACATATTGCCAATTTGACAATATATTAAATAAAAATGAGACTGATAATTTGATAAGGGTGCATAGGTGGACGTTTGTGTGTCTTGCTCCCATTTTATTTTTCATTATTATTATTGATATTCATATAGTGCCAGCATATTCTGTAACAATATCCGTTTACAATATCAGAGGGGGAGATTTAACAATAAATGAGACAATTACTAAAACTTACAGGAACAATAGGTTGAAGAGAATCCTGCTCAAACAAGCTTACTCAATCCTTGCATCTCTACTTCAACTCCCCTTGCTTTTGTGGCTCTTTTTGTGTTGTGTGGCTTTTTCCATGGTGGGATCTTCTTTATTCCCTTCTCTGCCTGGCAGGAGCTGTTCACAGCTTGCAATTCTTGGAGAGGGGTGGTGAAACAAGAATCAATGGTATGAGAAGTAACCTGTCAGGATAAAAAGATCCTCTACCACAATAAGTGCGACACATGAGTGACCAGCAAAACCTTTACAGGTTCTGTTTGCTGATACTATATAGTGATTGGTGCTGGGCAGTACACATAGTGCAGTGGTGATCCTATTGTGCAGTGTATGATTGGCTGCAGAGGGCTTGCTATATCATTAACAGTCTAACCCCTTGAGGTAGGTCACAGCTTGAGACCACCTCACAACTTTAAAACTTTATTCTGATGAGGTTGTCATGGTGCCCAGGGTGTTCCTTTAAAGGAGCACTCAACGTTAGAAATACAAACCTGTACTAATGAACTCCAGGCTATTTAGATTTATGCTCCTGAATGAAATTGTACAATAAAGCCATTTCACTTGCCTTATATGAATGCCAGTCAGCATCTCCACATAGGAGCAGTGTTTGGGTGTGTTCAGCACTTTCATGCGGGGTAGACGCTGGGTGTCGGTTCTTCCAAGATTGCAAGAACACAACAGAGGAAGTGGCTGTTTAAGTGACTAACTCATACATTCATCCTTAGGTCCCTCTTTTCTATCCTAATGTCCGTCATTTCTAGGAGCACCATATTGTTGGTGTGCCTGAGTGTATAACAGAGCTCCACAGCAATAATGTGTATTTAACCCCTTAAGGACACATGACATGTGTGGCGTGTCATGATTCCCTTTTATTTCAGAAGTTTGGTCCTTAAGGGGTTAAACTACAATAAATGGGTTTAAGAAATCGGCCTGCAAAAGTTATTGGTAGTAAGTCACCTAAAATTTCTACATTTCTAACAGCCTTGCCCCTGAAATTGAAGAGTCTCTGTCCATTTAAATTTTGGGAAGTATGCGGATTGATTGTCTGAGTGACAGCCACTAAATGTGTCCTATGGACAAATGTAAATGCTGCTCTTTCTCTGAAAAGGCAGTGTTTACAAGTCAGACACTGCAGGGCCAGACTCTTTGCACCAGAATCCCTACATTATTCTGCAGTGTTTCTGGCGCTCATGAGGCCTAGTCTGGCCATTGGGCAAATGCGCCGAGGTTGTAAGATCCAAGTGCCGGCCCTGCTGTGTGCCACTGCTGAATGGTGGCACAGAAAGAGTTTGGCCTGGGAGCTCTAGCCAGCAGTCTCGCCGGGGTCTTCTGTTACCATGGCAATGATCTGATCTCGGAAGGGGGAACTCAAACCAGAGGAGCTTCAGACTAGAGTTCACTCACCACCAGGGCTTGCAAGCAATGTCCCCCCCTCCCTAAGCAAAGGTAAGAAGGAAGGGGATCAGGGGGAAAATAAAAGTATATTTAAACTAAAAAAACAAAAATACACACACAAAATATCTACACACACACACACACACACTTCAGGCCTCTACTAGTCCCAACACAGTCACACACTGCACCTCTCACACACATTACAGGTCTGTACGAGTCCCATCACAGGCACACACTGCATCCCACACACACACACAATAGACACACACATACCCTATATACACTCTACAGACACACAAACACACACAACAGACACACACTACATTCCTTGCATACACACTCTGGATCCCCTATGCACACACGCTACATTCCCTAAACACAAACTCTCTGCAGACACACACACACACACACACACACACACACACACTACAGCCCCTATGAACACACTAGCTACATCAACTTTACACACTATGCCCCTATACACACACTCAATCTTTTCAGCCCCATGCCACACATATTACACCACAAACACAACTGAAACCGACCTATTTGCACAAAAAAACATCATAATCCGCTCACTCTACATATGCGCAATCCCACAAGCAGCCTCCAAACACATGCACAATAAGCTCTACTTTTTGTCCTGGTATCTCAATTATGGAGACACCAGAGATAAGTCACAAGCATGTCATTAAATTCACTTGAGCTGTTCAGAACAAATCCAGGACCTTGGGCTCTGCTCAAGTGCTGCCCTGGAAGAGCATTGAAACAACACTTTAAGAGGGGGCGTGCTTGTTACTGGTGATGACAAACCCACTTCTTTCTGGTTCAGCCCCCTCCTCAGAGCAGCAGTGATTTAAAAATGCCCTGACATTCCTCCTCCCCCCCCCCCCCCCCCCCAGTTTTGCCCTGTGAATTATATGGGCTTGTCATATATCTCTGACTAATTCAAGACCATCAATTCTGTGCTTGTCATAAAAAGCAAGTGTACAGTCTCCGAAATAAAAGTTTTGAAACAAACAAATGCAGAATAATTCACAAGTAGACTGATTTATTTGTTTATATGTACAGCTTTTAAGAGATGTGAGCTACTCTAGATGTGCCAAACGAACACCAAGATTTATAATGTTCCTGGCACTAACAGAGAACCTATCTTTTGGAAAAGAAAAAAAATAAATCTGTATTCATAAATAAACGGTTACTTCCTATACCAGATTCGCATTCTCTTCTCTCTCTTAATTTTCTTCTGCAGCTGCAAAATCCCATAGAGAAGAGCTTCAGCGGTGGGAGGGCAGCCTAAAGGGAAGCAGAGAAGATACTGTGCCTTACAAAAAATGTAAACAGATGTATAACTGGAATATTAAAGATGTCTGAACAGCACGAATTAGAGAAATAGCCAGACAATTCACGAATGAGACTCAATATAGACAAATGCAAAGATGTGGGTGTTGGTATGAGAAATACACGAATAACACCTTAATTAGGGTTAAGATATGGATCACTGTAAATGAGAAGGATATAGAAATAATGACGAATTAGTACAAATAACTCTGTAAACCTGTTAAAGATGGAGCAAAAACAAAATCTACAGTTTGTTCTGTGTTTAAACATCAACCATAGATTGTTGAATGTAAAAAATTGCTAATATTTCTTCATATTCAATGCAACTAAATAAAAATAAATTTAAAATAGAATCCCATATCAGTCCTGATTGTTAAATGCCTTTTATGTCTAGGATCTACATTTTTGGTAGTTAAAGGGACAATAGAGTCACCATAACAACTACAGCTTAACGTAGTTGTTCTGGTGAGTTTAGTCAGTCCCTGCAGGCTTTATGCAATCAACACTGTCTTTTCAGAGAAAATGCAGTGCAGTGTTTACATTACAGCCTAGGAACACTCCTGCTTCCTGGGGCAGTGCTGACATTCAGGGTCCCCACCCTCTGCATGGAGGCACTGAATTTACTTCATGGAGAAGCACTGACTCAATGCATCTCTATGAGGAGATGCTGTTTGATTAGTGCAGTGTTTGGCTCCTCCCATGGCACACCCAATTGGTAGAGATCATCAGAAGTGATAATCTCAGCCAATCTAATGCTATGGGAAAGCATTGTGATTTGCTAATGATGTCAGCCAAGGAGGCAGATCAGAGACAGAGCCAGTAGATTTTACTATATTTAAGGGGGTATAGTGCGGGAATTGTTGTTTGTGTTCCTGACCCTATAGTGTTCCTTTAATGCTAATCCTATACCACCTCTGTTATACCAACCAAACCCCTCACCCTATGCTCACACTAGCCATATGCCTACCCTAACCTTACCATAAACCTACACCATCCCTAACCCTAACACTAGCCCACCCCTAAGTAAACCCTCTGCTAATACCAGTACTAATATCAGCAGAATGGTTTCCTAGTTAGAGATTGGTATATTTCCACCATCTACTGGCTTTCATCAGTATGGCAAAAACATTTCTGTAATAGTGAATGAAGCATGCTTTCCCAGCCGATTTAACTGTTTGGTGCTGGGTAGCTGGAAAATTCCAGAACTGATTACAATTGGCTTGGGGACATGCAGGGAAAACATTCAGCAGTCTGTAACCCTAGAATCACTGCAGTTGAGCGCTTAGCCAAGGTATTCTGAATGCAGCACTGACTTTTAGCTCATTGATCGGTCAGTCTGGGGCCACTAAAAATGGCTTCTGCTGACAGAGGGGCGGTATCCATTAATAACCTGGGTCTACTGGTGTGAGCAGGGATTTAATCATGTTCACATTGCACTGCTGCTTACAGGGATTTAAATCCCTATTTAAAGAGCTGTATACAGCACTTTGAGCACTGCACACAGCTCATCCATCAGCCACTAAAAATGGCACAACTTTGGGACTCCCTTGTGTGAGCAAAGTTAAATTCCCGCTCATACCAAAACTGCAGGATGTTCCATGTTTTTTGTAAAAGCAGAATATTCAAGGGGAGAATTAAAAAAAAAAAAATGGATTTTTTTTTTTTTTAAATATAGCCAGAAATTTTGCTGATTTAGCAACTGGTTAAAGTGACACTGTAGGCTCTATAACCATTTGATCTGATTCAATTGATTATAGTGCCTGAAGTATGCTGGCACTGACCCTAGTTTTAGTGTTAAACCAAGCAGTAAAAAAAAAAAAAAAAATGAAAAAAAAAAAATCAACAGACTAACTCCACATAAAAATATTCTTAAATAGTCTGCTTTGCCCCATTCCCAAAAATAATTTACATTAAAGAAAAAGAAAGCTGGTGGATGCATGTGCAGCTCAGGTTAATTTTAGTAGGGGAAAAAAGTAAACATTTGACATCACATGCTGTTTTTATCCCACATAATATTCAATGGATAAATGTGGATTGGTAAAAAAGTCCCAAGTACTTTCTGGTTGCTGCAGAGGCATATTTTAAAGACATGAGCATAATGCACTACAAATGGGTGTCAAAAACTTCCTTGTAATACAATGTTGACAAGCCACTTATAGGCGACTATTGTTCAAATTCTAGGCATAACTTACCGGGGACATATATATCCACAGGCACAATTCTGTCACATCCTCTGACCACAGAATACGAGTAATGATAATATCCTCCACCATTTGCACAGCTGGGGAAGGAAAAAATATGCACTTAATAAAAAACAAACAAACAAACAAAAAAACTTTAGTGTAAAGAACTAAATCATAAACATATTCAATGAGGGACACAAAGAGCTGACACAGCTGTACCTTAATTGGGTTACAATATAAATATAAATTTTAATCCAAATGTACAAACTAAAGGTTTTGTATTTTTGCACTGCATTTGAATTCAGAAATATCTTGCAGGAAAAGAGAAGCGAGGGTGGCTATAAGCGGAGTGGTTGCTTAGTGTTTTGAACCAGTAGGTATAAAACAGGAATTAAATCCTTGCCAGTAACTAGAGTAGGGGTAGGCAACTTTTGGCACTCCATTGGAGTATCGGGGGCTACATAGTTTACATCTGGTGTGCTGAACATTGCCTACCCCTGAACTAGAAAATCAACAAATAAGAATGTACCAATGGCACCCTCAAATATGAATTAAAAAGTAGATTTCATGTTATAAAGACAGTCTATGAAATTCACATAAATCTGATGCACAAAGAAAAGAAAACACTTGTTTTTAATGCATCCTCCTCTTCTAATCTACAATACAGATTCTTAAATTTATAACTAAGCAGGAGGTGAAGTGGGCTGATGGAGACAGATGATAAAGGGTTCTGTGGATATGGAGCTTCTATTGAGAGGCAATCCACAGTAGGAATGTGTAGGATAACAAGATCCTTTTAGATTTGCTAATGCAGAGCCCTCAACTGTGGAAAATTGTACAAGACATTCATAACAGAGACAGGTTTAGTAAGGTATAAACTGCCCATCTAGCCTTACATAACGGGAAAGCAACGTTCCAGATGTTGAGGGACAAGATGACTAACAAGAATCAAAACATACTGATGTGCTTACCTGCCCATGGAGACGACATAGCGTGGTTCTGGCATTTGATCGTAAACCTTAGGGAAAGAAATTCAATTAGTAACAAATATATTTACGACACAATATCAAAATTCACTGTTCGGAGCTAAGCCTCAAAATAAAATACGTGGCTCGTTATAGCCTGTGAACATGGACATTTAAAAGAACACTCCAATCTATAAATATATAAATACAGAACATAAAATGCTGGAGTGCTGTATTAACAGTTTAGATAATGGGTAGTCAACCTTTTTCTACCTACCGCCAACTAATGCATCTTTCTTGATGGAAAGATTTCCTTACCGCCCACCAGTTTTCGTGCAAGTGCAGAATATTTTTTAGAAAGGAGGTGTTGAAAAATAAAAATAAATGTACCTACATTTATCTTTTTATTTCTACTTTATGCATGTTTATAATGTTTTTAACTTTATAAAGTTTAATGAGAAAACAATAAAGCCGTTTGAAATTACCTTTAACTAGTGATTAATAAGATCCTTGAGGCTGATGCTGCGAGACTAAATATTTGATATCTGGTTCGATTTTTATAAGGAACAAACGAAGGTCTCCTCTTTCGGTGATATTCAGACGATTTCTCTGTTTGCTCATAATATGATTTCTAATCCGTGCATCAGCTCCCCTCTTCTCCCTCCTCAATTTTCTACTATTCCACAAGTACTCTGCTCCTTCTTTCTCTCCTATTCCACAAGTACTCTGCTCCTTCTTTCTCTCCTATTCCACAAGTACTCTGCTCCTTCTTTCTCTCCTATTCCACAAGTACTCTGCTCCTTCTTTCTCTCCTATTCCACAAGTACTCTGCTCCTTCTTTCTCTCCTATTCCACAAGTACTCTGCTCCTTCTTTCTCTCCTATTCCACAAGTACTCTGCTCCTTCTTTCTCTCCTATTCCACAAGTACTCTGCTCCTTCTTTCTCTCCTATTCCACAAGTACTCTGCTCCTTCTTTCTCTCCTATTCCACAAGTACTCTGCTCCTTCTTTCTCTCCTATTCCACAAGTACTCTGCTCCTTCTTTCTCTCCTATTCCACAAGTACTCTGCTCCTTCTTTCTCTCCTATTCCACAAGTACTCTGCTCCTTCTTTCTCTCCTATTCCACAAGTACTCTGCTCCTTCTTTCTCTCCTATTCCACAAGTACTCTGCTCCTTCTTTCTCTCCTATTCCACAAGTACTCTGCTCCTTCTTTCTCTCCTATTCCACAAGTACTCCACACCCTGCTATCGTGTATCCCCGTATTACTCCAATTCCTCCCCTTCCTCTACCCGCGTGTTACACTTGTTCACAAGCGCACGCATTCGTATGTGCGCGCAATATGGATGCACATGCGCATTCAGACATATGCTCGCCCTTTCATGCACTCGCATCTGCAACCTCACACTCCTGCTTACCACTGAGTGCACGAGAGATGAATAGAGCATTCATCTCTCTGGATAGAGGGAGGATTCTGCTACCGCCCACCTGGAATCAAAACGCCCACTGGTGGGCGGTAGGGACTAGGTTTACTACCCATGGTTTAGATTACTCCCACCTCCCCCTTTTCGCACTGAAAGGATTATTGTGCCTCTAATCAGGCAAAGAGACAGTATCTCACTGCAGCTACAGTACTGATGTCTTCTGGACAACAGAAAGCATTAGGATGCAGAACACATGCGTGGTTATTGCCACGTCTGCAATGCTGCTTATTGAAATCAGTGAAGCACAGCCTTCTGCTTTGTGACGAGGCACAAAATAAAAATCAGAAAGAACACCCTCAAAGCTGTCTGATGGGCGGCTGGGAAGGTGCAACTTTGCCACGTTACAAGAGTGCAGATTTCTCTCTTGAAATACGCACTTATTAAAGTAACAAAGCTAACACATAAAACACCACATCAAGTTGAAATGTTTAAGGGGTACAGAGTTTCTTTGAAGAGACTGTTGCTTAGGGTATTTATTATTTTAATTCTTATAAGTCATTTGGCTTTTCTTTATTTCTCCTTTTTATTTTTTCCTACCATACTCCATATCTCAAGTAGTAGCGGCTACTTTTTTGGATGGGGAACTTAATATTTACCAATATTTGTCAATAGGTGGAGATTAGCCTACTTTCCTCCCCATTGCCATGGATATTTTTAATAATCCATCACTCAACTTTCTTTAATTGATTATTTTCTCTGCCTCTCCTGCTCTTTTCACATTTCTTGTAGTAAATGACATGCATTGATGCAGTTAATGATCAGTCCCTTCCTGACTGATCACTTACTGCAGACACTTTTCAGTCTATATGAGGCAGTGTTAAAAACACAGCATTTCCTCCTGCTTACCAATGGCTAAGAAGAGGAGACACATCAGGTGTCCAGTTGATGGCGTTATTCCTACACTCACAGAAGTATTAATAAGATGGTGGAGTTGGGTTAAGTCCCATCAATAAAAAATTCAACAATGGAAAAAAGCAAGTGGCGCTCTCTACAGCATGTTAGCTAATGTAAACAAATAATAAGTAAAAAAAAGAAAAAAAAAAAAAATCGGGAGTACCCGATCGCGCTGTCCCTGCAGCTGTGATCGCTCTGACAGGCTGTCAGAGCGAGAACATGTGCTATAGGGACTTCTGATCCGCCTCCCTGTGCTTCCGCGTTCTGTGTGAAGTGCAGGGAGACGGATCAGCAATGATGATCTTCTACCTGTAAAAAAATAAAAAAAAATAAAAAAGAAAAACAAAGTTTCAAATCCCACTCCCCTTTAATAAAATTAACCCCATCCCTGCCAATTGATCACTGACCACAGTGATCAATTGGCAGGGAATACATTAATACATTTTACTGTGATCTGATTCTATAGATAACTTTTAAAAAGACCTGGATAATTTTTTTGGGGCAAAAACAGAATATTCAAGGACATAATATATGTGGGAAAAAGTCATTGATTCAAGGAGAAACATGATTGCCATTACGGAGTCATGGATGATTTTGTTTTCTCCATTTTTGTGGCAAATTGTAAATAACTTGAATTATGTTTTTTTATTGGCTTTTTTGATCAACAACATAAAGGAATGGATTTTAACCCCTTAAGGACTGAGCCAAATGTACAAGTTGTCAACAGAACAAAACGTAAACAAAACCTGGCATTTGCGCTATATGTCTGTCCAACCGTAATTCACCTCTTTCATATTTAATGCACCCCCCCTTATTATATATCATTTTATTTAGGGGAAACAGGGCTTTCATTTAATATCAAATATTTAGCTATGAAACATAATTTAATATGAAACAAATGGGGGAAAATAATAAATTTTGTTATTTTTTTAGTTCTACATGACATTTTAACTGTCAATGTCATAATACATATAGGTTTTATGGTGTTTTGGGAAGTTACAGGGTCAAATATAGCACGTTACATTTGAAATTGAAATTCGCCAGATTGGTTACGTTGCCTTTAAGACTGTATAGTAGCCCAGGAAATACATTTACATCGATAATGGCATACCCTTTGCAATAGTAGACAACCCAAGGTATTGCAAATGGGGTATGTCCAGTCTTTTTTAGTAGCCATTTGGTCACAAACACTGGCCAAAGTTAGCGTTAGTATTTGTTTGTGTGTGAAAAATGCAAAAAAAACGCCAATTTTGGCCAGTGTTTGTGACTAAGTGGCTACTAAAAAAGACTGGACATACCCCCATGTGCAATACCTTGGCTTGTCTACTATTGCAAATGGTATGCCATCATAGGGGTAATTTTCATTCTTGGGCTACCATAGGGTCACAAAGGCAACGTAAGCAATCTGGCGAATTTTAATGTGAAAAAAATGAAACACAAGCCTTATATTTGATGCTGTAACTTTTGAAAACACCATAAAACCTGTACATGAGGGGTACTGTTGTACTCGGGAGCCTTTGCTGAACACAAATATTTGTGTTTCAAAACAGTAAAAAGTATTGCATCAATAATATCGTCCGTGTAAGTGCTGTTTGTGCGTGAAAAATGCAAAAAACGTCACTTTTACTGCCGATATCATCGTTGTAATACATATTACTGTTTTGAAACACTAATATTTGTGTTCAGCGAAGTCTCCCGAGTAAAACAGTACCCCCCCATGTACAGGTTTTATGGTGTCTTGGAAAGTTACAGGGTTAAATATAGTGCTAGAAAATTAAATTCCCTTTACTTTCGGCATGGGTTGTCAGGCAGGTCCCGCTAATTGTAATTAATAAGGATACCTAATTATGTAAAAAAAATTACATAAATATGTGTAGAATTAATATATATATATATTTAACCCTTTGTGTCACTATACCCCACTCCCTCTAGCATGTAAGCTCATTGAGCAGGGCCCTCAACCCCCTCTGTTCCTGTACGTCCAGTGGTCTGATCTCAATTATGTGTCTGTTAGTCCACCCATTGTACAGCGCTACGGAATTTGTTGGCGCTATATAAATAATATATATATATATATATATATTAATTCTACACATATTTATGTAATATATAATTTTTTATATATATATATATATATATATATATATATATATATATATATATATATATAGTGATATATACGTATATATTTATGTATATATATATATCATTTCGTTCTACGTGTATTTTGATTTAAATATATATATATTAATATCACAATACACAGTTAGAACGAAATAAAACATCTATATATTTTTAAATTTTATTTTTTTTACGTATTTACACTTTTTTATAATATATATATATATATATATATAACAATAATTATATATATATATTTAATCAGTATCAGTCTATGTGTAATTTGATATATATACATATATATATACACACACACACACACGTGTATATACACATATATACATACATACATATATATATACACATGATCTAAGTATATCATTTTTTTTTATTTTTTTTTACACTTATTTTAACATTTTTTTTTATTTGATTTCAGCCAGCAGGGGGACTACCTGTCATTACAGGCAGTCCCCCCTGCTGGCAATGCAACAGGCAGCTATCCCGGCCATGTAATTGTGAGGACCTCACTCTCACATGGCCCGGGGGGGCTGAAGAGGACGGAGGTGCCGCGGGGGGCTCCCTGGGAGTCCCCCCAACCGCGATCGCCGGCGACCGGGTAAGTAAAAAAAAAAAAAAAACGGAGGGCGTACAATTACGCCCGGAGGCGTTTAGAGACGCTTAAAAAAGGACGTAATTGTACGCCCTCCGGTCTTAAGGGGTTAAAAGGCTGAACTTGATGGACTTGAGTCTTTAAGCCAGAATACTATTTAATAAATGATCATAAATAGATGCAGTACACGTCGTACAGATATGATAGGAATGGAAATGGATAGCTTCCTCCTGTGATGTCAGCAAGCTTGAACGTGGGATTTTAGTCTGAGGTTTTTGCAATTAGTCCAAGTATAAATTATAGGTCAACAGAGGCATGGGTGCTGCTTGCGTCATACTACAATAAGTGCAAAGGCCATTATGGTGTTCACAGTTTAGCTTTGAAGCATATGGTTTCAATTGTTTTTTTCTGGCATAAAAGGGTAAAAGGACCACCAGAACTTGCATTCTATTATTCTGCACTAATCTAAATTAATATTAACACTACCAAGGATAATTTATTCTAGAGGTAAGACTGTTTACAAACTTAAAAATGTGTGTTTCAGCTCTTTAATTGTAAGCCTTGTGTGTGCAAGAGCTAAGGCAAAATAAAAATATATATATTGTATTCACCTTCCGGAGAGCAGGAGCCATCTTATTTGTTAGAGTTCCAGCCACAATCATAACATCTGCCTGCCTTGGACTTGCACGAAAAACCACTCCAAACCTGTCCATATCATACCGTGGAGCAGCCATGTGCATCATCTCTACTGCACAGCATGCCAAGCCAAAGGTCATAGGCCACAGAGAGCTCTGTAGAACGAACAAATACAATAATACGTACAAATGTTCTTTTCAGACATTTTCTGCTTCAGCAATGTAAATTAATATTATTTTCAAGATTTAGTATTAGGGAAATGTATAGACATTTGAGAGAACGTTCAGATATTTTTCAAGAAAATGAAAACTCTTACCCTGCGTGCCCAGTTCACCAGATCATCAAGCTTAGTGATGACATACTCTCCACGGCTACTTGGCAGAGAAGATTTTGGTGTTGCGACTGCAGTGCTCTTCTGCCTGACCAGTAAATCGCTGAAAATATAGTGTAACTATATGTAACTCTGCACAATAGCAAAAGCTACCTGAGATGCAATACAGTGGGGTGAAAAATTGTCTTAGCTGACAAGTCAAACATTTTCACCAAAAAAGCTCTTTATAATTCATGCTTTTTACGTAATATGGAATGTCAATGCATTGGTGAGTGCAGTGAGGTATTTGATATTCCTGCTGCCATAGGCACAACCACTGCCCCACTTGATAGTTGACTGACCCCCCTTGGAGTTGCTTCGTCTCACGCAAAATCTCTCCTTGTCACACTCCAAACTACCCTTGCATATACTGCTGCACACTCCAGAGTGACGCTACAGACCCAGGATTTTGGACCTAGTGGGTAATATGTCACTAGATGGAAGTATGTGTGGCATGTTAGTGTATAAATGAATAATAATTTAATGAGCGGTCTCCAGCGTTTAGACACGGGCCATTGAAGGGACAACATTTCCTGAGCGCGCAGCCCGGGGATTGCTCAGCCGCCAACAGCACACTCATCTGAAGATTATTCAGCCGCCAGGAGTAGATTCAGCCATTTACCAACATTATCGTCCACACTTCATTGCTATGGCAGAAATGGAGTACAAATCTCTACTAGACAGTTTTGGTCCCTAGGAACAAGTTTAACCTTTGGAGCAATTATAGAGCTCATCTGAACTCCCTACTGCAACTCTTCAAGTGGTGAGATCCAACCATACTTATATTGGATACGTATATTACATATTTACAAAGGACTGTTTTTTTCTTCTTTTTTCCTTATTATTTTTTACTGTTTTTTCTTGAAATGAAATTTTGTTTAAATGCAGGGGGATATTTCTGCAAAATGTCAAGACTGTGTGAATGCAAAGGGATATTTGAACTTTTGCCAGTAGGGAGCCACTTAATCCCTATTGTCTAAAGGCAGCAACACAGGCTTGGGCTTCTTAAAGTAAAACATAGTTCTGGTGTGTTTCACACTGTAGTGAAGCAGGGTGGCAGGTTTGATGTCATACATTACTGTAGCAAAATCTGTCAAATAGTTATCTATAACAGAAGAAGCCAAGTTCCATTATGCTGCCTTTCAAACAACTAGCAGGGGCTCTTGTTCTGTGGCTCCCAACACTTACTGACTTTCTCTTAACACCAGTTGCATGTCATCTAAAATGTTGGTACCTTATTAAAACCAACTTGCAAGAACACTATAAACTATTGTTTTACTTAACACCACAGTTTTCAAAACATATTTGTTGGAAAAGTATTCTAAAAAGAACCATGTTCATGACTGAAAATATTAAACCTACTTGGAAACTTTTTCATTTTCTGTTGTTGGAAGCCTGATTTGAGTATGGAGTGCAGCCAAACAGCCTGGACTAAGAAACAAAAGAAGGGCAGACATTACAAGAGGCTAAACGCAAAACAGAAAAAATAAAAACTTGACAAAGGCAAAAAGTCAGCTTACCGAGTAGTGTGAATCCAGAGCCGCGATAGCAATGGTGCTGAAACAGTAAAATTGTTGGAATTAAATGGGAAAAAATTAAATAAAGCAATAAAAAACAAAAATAACATATACTAGGTTTCCTTTCTCTAACAAATATAATTTTGGTTTAAACATTGTAAAATTAATTCAATAAGGATTGTGAGAAAAACCTATTGCCTGGCACCAAATTCGAGTGAGAAAAAAAAAAAGTATCATATAGTCTGACATGAGTTCATATAACCTAGAAGGTAACGTTTTGTTGCACTTTTACTGTTAACAGTTATACTGGAGATATTTGTGCATGTATAACGGTCTATGAAAGGGATGCACCAAAATTTTTGCTGAAAATAGGCCTATCCCATTTTGGCCAAAAATATGGCGAAAATTACAGCCCCCCCAACGCGGCACTGCCTCACGGGCAGCCACCAAGCACTACCTCAATGACAGCCACCATGACACAGATTATTATTATTGCCATTTATATAGCGCCAACAGATTCCATAGCGCTTTACAATATTATGAGAGGGGGATTTAACTAACCCGGTGGGGAAACTCCTGTGTTGCTTCCAGGCCTGGCAGTAAGCGGGCTGTGCCCGGTGTCCCCAGTCTAGGCTGCTGGCGGGGAGTGGCCCTGGCAGGGGGATGGAGGACCCCCGGTACCCGTCACAGGGAATCCCACCATTCCCTGTCACTCTTTAGCGCGGCTGCCGTTCACTTCGCAGTCATTACGTGGATATTTCTAACACCTCCTCCCCCAGTCAGTCATTCTCACCAGTCACCGCCACCCACTCCCCCCTCCCTCACTCACTCTGACACCAGTCACCCCTTCCCTCACGGTGTAATAAAAAGTCTAATATTAATACAATTATAGAAAAAAATATTTTAAAATAATTTGGGGAAAAACTTCATTTTCGGTTTTCGGCCAAGGGCATCTTGAATTTTCGGTTTCGGCTCAGAATTTTCATTTTAGTTCAGCCCTAGCCTATGAAGCAGTTATGTTAATAGTAACCAATACATCACATTAGATATTCAGCGTAACCGTATCTAACATGTGGTAAATTGTTGACTGATATCTGTTACACATTCCCCATGCTGAAAGCTACTTATTGGAGCTTATGGGAAAAGGGCCAGAAACTGCACTATATTTATATGAAATAGAAAAGAAGAATAGATGCAGAGAAGAAAGAAAAAAAAAAAATAATAAAAAGGAGAAAAAAATAAATAAAAAAAAGGAGGGGACAGGGCAGGAAAGGATCACACTTAAAGGATATCCATGTAAACAGAGAGAGAGATTATGATTTAGTGCCAAAATTGGAAATGGAAATTGGAATGCAGGGGGTGGAGTCCCTAGTGGTCTTAATAGTTTGTTGCCTGTGCAGTAAGGGAAAGAGTGTTCTATAAAACACTTGTTTTGCTTCTTTTATCTGAATTATCGCAGACAGAAATGTCAAATAAGCTTGAAACCTTTACAAAAGTTATCTCCAAATTCCACTTTACGTAGGGTCATGTGTGTAATTTACCAGTCTATGAGAGGAGAAGCAGCGGGCACTGAGACTCCAGAACTAAGTGAATAAATATTTCTTCTAACACTGTTAAACTGTGATTAGCTTTAAAAAAATAAAAATTAAATTCAAAGTAAAGACCGACATGTCAGTCGGTACTCTGTTAGCTAAAGTCATGAGGATCTCCATGTGCACTTTGAATTTACATTGTATTTAATTCCCTAAAAGACTGGTGAAAATCTAATATCAGATGTATGTATGTATGTATACAGGGAGTGCAGAATTATTAGGCAAATTGTATTTTTGAGGATTAATTTTATTATTGAACAACAACCATGTTCTCAATGAACCCAAAAAACTAATTAATATCAAAGCTGAATATTTTTGGAAGTAGTTTTTAGTTTGTTTTCAGTTATAGCTATTTTAGGGGGATATCTGTGTGTGCAGGTGACTATTACTGTGCATAATTATTAGGCAACTTAACAAAAAACAAATATATACCTATTTCAATTATTTATTTTTACCAGTGAAACCAATATAACATCTCAACATTCACAAATATACATTTCTGACATTCAAAAACATAACAAAAACAAATCAGTGACCAATATAGCCACCTTTCTTTGCAAGGACACTCAAAAGCCTGCCATCCATGGATTCTGTCAGTGTTTTGATCTGTTCACCATCAACATTGCGTGCAGCAGCAACCACAGCCTCCCAGACACTGTTCAGAGAGGTGTACTGTTTTCCCTCCTTGTAAATCTCACATTTGATGATGGACCACAGGTTCTCAATGGGGTTCAGATCAGGTGAACAAGGAGGCCATGTCATTAGATTTTCTTCTTTTATACCCTTTCTTGCCAGCCACGCTGTGGAGTACTTGGACGCGTGTGATGGAGCATTGTCCTGCATGAAAATCATGTTTTTCTTGAAGGATGCAGACTTCTTCCTGTACCACTGCTTGAAGAAGGTGTCTTCCAGAAACTGGGAGTTGAGCTTGACTCCATCCTCAACCTGAAAAGGCCCCACAAGCTCATCTTTGATGATACCAGCCCAAACCAGTACTCCACCTCCACCTTGCTGGTGTCTGAGTCGGACTGGAGCTCTCTGCCCTTTACCAATCCATCCATCTGGCCCATCAAGACTCACTCTCATTTCATCAGTCCATAAAACCTTAGAAAAATCAGTCTTGAGATATTTCTTGGCCCAGTCTTGACGTTGCAGCTTGTGTGTCTTGTTCAGTGGTGGTCGTCTTTCAGCCTTTCTTACCTTGGCCATGTCTCCGAGTATTGCACACCTTGTGCTTTCGGGCACTCCAGTGATGTTGCAGCTCTGAAATATGGCCAAACTGGTGGCAAGTGGCATCTTGGCAGCTGCACGCTTGACTTTTCTCAGTTCATGGGCAGTTATTTTGCACCCTGGTTTCTCCACACGCTTCTTGCGACCCTGTTGACTATTTAGAATGAAACGCTTGATTGTTCGATGATCACGCTTCAGAAGCTTTGCAATTTTAAGAGTGCTGCATCCCTCTGCAAGATATCTCACTATTTTAAACTTTTCTGAGACCGTCAAGTCCTTCTTTTGACCCATTTTGCCAAAGGAAAGGAGGTTGCCTAATAATTATGCACACCTGATATAGGGTGTTGATGTCATTAGACCACACCCCTTCTCATTACAGAGATGCACATCACCTAATATGCTTAATTGGTAGTAGGCTTTCGAGCCTATACAGCTTGGAGTAAGACAACATGCATAAAGAGGATGATGTGGTCAAAATACTCATTTGCCTAATAATTCTGCACGCAGTGTATATATATATATATATATATATATACACATATACACACACACACACAGTCATAAATAGGAGAATTCTAAATTTAAAAAGCAAAAGGTCACATAGATTCCAAACCTACTGAAATGCAACAATGAGAAGAGAAAAAAATATATATTTGTATTCCTGGGAAACCCAAATTAATAGTAATCTGCTGTTATTTTTATAAACAAAACACTAAGCCCTCAATGAATACTATCCTAGCAACCTACTTTTCTACCCTATCCTTACCTTTTGTGTCACTATACCTCACTCCCTCTGGCATGTAAGCTCATTGAGCAGCGCCCTCAATCCCGCTATTCCTGTGCGTCCAACTTGTCTGGTTACAAATACGTGTCTGTTAGTCCACCCATTGTACAGCGCTACGGAACTTGTAGGCGCTTTATACATTTTTGTTGCACTTCAGTAGATTTTGTTTATGTATGATTTTATGCGGTTTAGATTTGCAGTTTTGACAGTATATATACTGAAAATGAGGACATACTTTAAAAACGAGAGAAATCTCAATGTATTCTTCCTGGTTAAAAAAAAAAAATAATATATATATATTTTTATTTTTTTTCATTGTTTGCTCTCTTCCTTTCTCCCCTAACTGTGCAAGCTCTACGTACAATATTATATATAGACTAGTCTGATGAACCTGTCAACAAACTTATAGATCATAAGTCAAGAATATTGCAGCTTTGTATTTGTTTGCACATGCTATAGTTTGTATACCATGCCACTTTGCCTTTTCCTGTACAGAATGCAAAAAATAAATAAATTATATATTTAGGGTCGAAACGATCAATGTTACGGATGTAATTTTGTTTTACCATTAAATCACTGTGAGTGCACCCTGGATTCATATGCTTTTTTTGTGTGTGTGTGTAAACAAATATTTATATATATTGGGCGAACTACACTTAAAAAGGGCTGAATATTATAAGAAAGCAAGTTATCTAAAATAATACAACTACCTGAACTCGTACGAAAATACGCCTGGACAGATACTAGAGATGCCCATATTTTATAAGTACAAACAACGTTACACCCTTAGCGTATTATACATCAAGTAGTATATATAGTCAGAAAGAAGCCTATTCCACAATATGGGAAACGGAGAAGCACTGGACGGTTGTATAACCTCCCGAGTCCTTGATACTGACAAATAAATAGTGACTTGCTCACCTGTCAGCGCCGCCATCTTGGCCTAGGACGCCCGCTAGGCACTTCCGGTTGTGTAAGACTCTAGGTCCGACAATATAAATGTTCCTCCGAAAAGATTCTCTACCTTCTAGTTCCGGTTGCTCATAGCATCTTCGGTCCATCACAAAGCTCTGCCTTGGGTTTGTTAATTCGTCTGTAAACTGTGGGTAATGCATTAGGAGTTGAACATTTAGGCCAAAACGATGGAGCAAAAAACTTCGCTAGCTTGGAGAATTTTTCCAATTCAGATCTATTGGCCTAATAGTTCAATGACCTTAATAATATCCCGTTAGCTGTTTAGTGAATAACTTATATTTATTAACAGTGGGGTTTATCAACTAAACCCACAGTTGTAATGCATTGAAATCTCCATGGTAAAAAGTAATCTTAAGTAGCCAAGCTGTAATTGAAAGGTGGGTTTCCCAGATACGATATTTGTTGCCTCATATTTTCCATTCAGATTTGAATTTGCTATAAACGACATTGATAGGTTTATTCGACAAACATAAAATTTTTGTGAATTATAATCCAAATGTCAAAATACAAGCAATCTAGCCAATCTGGAAAAAAAAAATATCTCAGAGGTAACTTGACTTTGCCTGAATTTCTTCATTTCCATTTCAGTTCTCTACAATTCAAAATAATGTATTGCTCTGTTACTGCTAGTTCTCCCAATTCATGCTGACCCGCTCTACAAAGTAGAGGCTAATTTAAAGGGACTCGCCACTGCCAGGAAAACAAACCGTTTTCCTTGCACTGCAGGCCCCCTCTCCCATCCCAAGTTGCTGAAGGGGTTAAAACCCCTTCAATGACTTACCTGTATCCAGCGCAGATGTCCCTCGGCGCTGGGTCAGGGGCCGCCCAACGCTCCTCCCTTGCCTATGTCATCTGGCTGGGGAGACCTATTGAGCATGTGCGGCAATGTCGTGCAATCTGCATTAGACCACCCCATAGGAAAGCATTGAAAAATGCTTTCCTATGGGGATTTCAGCGACGCTGGAGGTCCTCACATAGCGTGAGAACGTCCAGCAACGTTTTAGCACATCTGCTATAAACACATGAAAAAGAGTTAACCCTGCACGGTACCACTCCAATGGGCAGAAGTGGTCTGGGTGCCTGGAGTGTCCCTTTAACTTATGTCAGATAGTTTTTATGTCTGCTTGGCACTTGTGGGGAACTGATTCTACAAGACATTTCTACAAGACATTTCTGGGTGCATCTTCTAGTGGTTCTTTAACCCCTTAAGGACCAAATGTCTGGAATAAAAGGGAATCATGACATGTCACATAAGTCATGTGTCCTTAAGGCGTTAATGGTGTCAGGGGATTAGGACATTGCGAAGTGCATTTCAAAAGCATGGTCTACTGTGAGTAAGGCCACCAGGCAAGCAGTCCCTTAGTCTGGCATGCATTAAAGGGACAATACAGGCACACAGACCACTTCAGCTCATTGAAGTGGTCTGGGTGCACTGTAC
Source organism: Pelobates fuscus (assembly GCF_036172605.1). Classification (NCBI taxonomy): domain Eukaryota; kingdom Metazoa; phylum Chordata; class Amphibia; order Anura; family Pelobatidae; genus Pelobates; species Pelobates fuscus. Next base: position 313,644,416 of record NC_086321.1, read on the forward strand.
CTGTCCCCTTAAGAAAAACTGTAATAATTACCTTGCAGGGTTAAGACTGCCTCTAGTGGCTGTCAATCAGCCGAGTGGTAGGGAGTGTCTAATGCACTTGCAGCACATTTGTGCCCCCCTTTAGAGCAGGCAGAGGGATGTGATGTGGGACATTGACACTGGAATCAGGTAAGTACAGTTAAAGGACCACTCTAGTGCCAGGAAAACATACTAGTTTTCCTGGCACTAGAGTGCCCTGAGGGTGCCCCCACCCTCAGGGACCCCCTCCCGCCCGGCTCTGGAAAGGGGTAAAAACTTACCTTTTTCCAGCGGTGGGCGGAGAGCTCTCCTCCTCCGATCCTCCTCTTCTCCTCCCCGTCGGCTGAATGCGCACGCGCGGCAAGAGCTGCGCGCGCATTCAGCCGGTCACATAGGAAAGCATTCATAATGCTTTCCTATGGACGCTTGCGTGCTCTCACTGTGATTTTCACAGTGAGAATCACGCAAGCGCCTCTAGCGGCTGTCAGTGAGACAGCCACTAGAGGAAACGGGAAGGCTTAACCCATTCACAAACATAGCAGTTTCTCTGAAACTGCTATGTTCATGAAAAAATGGGTTAACCCTAGAAGGACCTGGCACCCAGACCACTTCATTAAGCTGAAGTGGTCCGGGTGCCTAGAGTGGTCCTTTAAGGGTATTTTAACATTTACTATGCCGGGGGGGGGGGGGGGGGGGGGGGAGTGGTTTGTGAGGGAGCTATAATGCTAGGAATACAGCTTTGTATTTTTAGCACTATAGTATCCCTCTACGGCAGGGGTTCCCAACCCAGTCCTCAAATACCCCTTACCAGTAGTTTTTTTTTTAAATTCCACCCCCCCCCTTTACATAGTCCTAATAAAATAATAACCCCTTCCCTGCCAGTTGATCATTGCCTACAGTGATCAAAATACAGATCGCGGTCTTGAGAAAAGTTCAGGTGGACTGAAACATCAACACTGTATGATTTATGCAAGCTGAATAAAGCACAATTTTGAATCTTTAAAAGTCCTTTGAGTGCACCCTTCTTTAAAAATAAAATTATTATATATATATATATATATATATATATATATATACACACACACAAAATACACCATTCGGTTTTATATATATATATATATATATATATATATATATAAAAATATATACATGTTTATGTATATTTCTTTTTCTAATATAAAATATTGGCCCTTTCAGAGTAAAACATTTAAATATACAGTAAGCACACTCACATGCAGACACAAACAATCTCACTGACACACACCCTCATAGACAAACAATCTCACTGACATAAGCTCATTGACATAAAAACACAAGCTCATTGATGGGCTCACACAAATGGGCTCACAGACAGACAGACAAACAATCTCTCTGACACAAACAAACTTAGTACAGACAAACTGACACGCACAAGCTTACTACAGACAAGCTCACTGTCACACACACACATGCTCACTGACACACAGATGCTCCCTACAGAAAAGCTTGTTGACACACGCATGCTCCCTACAGAAAAGCTCACTCACACACACATGCTCACTAAATATAATTCACTAACACACAGATGCTCTCTACAGATAATTCACTGACACACAGAAACTCACTACAGACAAGCTCACTGACAGACACACATACGTGCTCACCACAGATACGTTCACTGATGCACAAATGCTCCCTACAGACAAACTCACTGACGCGCACATTTCCTACAGACAAACTCACTGACACACACGCTCACTAAAGACAAGCCCACTGAGACACACCTGCTCCCTACAGAGACAAGTTCACTGACACACACATACAATTTCACTCACTAGCAGCCACACACACACATACACAAGCTCACTCACTAGCAGCCACATACACAAGCTCACTCAGGAGCAGGCACACACACAATCACTCTCATGGCTGAAGCCTACCTGGCACTGGCAGGTGAAGTTATAATTTTGTGGCCTCTTCCTTCGAGCGAGGAACCTCCACCAAGCCATCCTGCGATTAGGACTTTTCTTACGTCCCTAAAGACCAATACTGATAATATATTGAAGGAACATCGAGTTCGACATAGCAATATGTCTAGAGCTCAACACAATCTTATACAGGGTCTATCCAAGGACCCTTCCATCGTATTGAGACCGGCGGACAAGGGAGGTGGGATCGTGCTTCTTAATTATAAGGATTATGCATCTGAGATCAATAGACAATTGGCAGATCAAAAAACATATACTCCTTTGAACCATGACCCTACCTCGGCAGTGATGTGTAAAATTGAAGACTCTCTCGTTACAGGATTAAGAGCTGGATATATAGGATTGGATCTCTTCAACTTCTTGAAAAAAAGCAACCCTAGAACGCCAATTATATATACACTGCCAAAAATACACAAGAGCCTGCAATCTCCACCATGACGCCCGATAGTGTCGGCGATTGACGGGGTGTTAGAGCCCATTGCCAAGTACCTCGACTTTCTATTTAAGGAACCGGTCGAGCACTTGCCAACGTGCATCAAGGACACACAGGACCTAATCAACAGATTGAGGGAAATCAAACATATTCCTACTAATTTGGTGTTAATCACATTAGATGTGCAAAGCCTTTACACCACAATCCCTCATGAAGGCGGCACAGAGGCGATGAGACAAATACTATCAGAGTCCCCTTTTTATAAAGGCCCTCCAATAGAATTCATAATGCAATTGCTCATGCTCACCTTACAACTGAATTACTTTAGATTCGAAACTCGGTAGTATATGCAATGCTCAGGAACATCGATGGGCGCAGCAATGGCGCCGATGTATGCTAATTCATACATGTATATATTCGAGAAAGAAAACATCTTACAGCCATACACAGAACAGATTGTACAATATGTACGATTTATCGATGCTATTTTGATATTTTGGAAGGGTTCGGTTATTGAAGCCGAACAATTTGTCAAGGACATTAACAGTCTACCTAGTCCCATAAAAATCACTGCCAATATCAGCGATACAATTGTACAATATCTGGATTTGGAGATTTTTATCAAAGAGGGCAAAATTGAGTACCAACTCTACTCAAAACCGACCGATAGGAACACCATACTCCATTTCAAGAGTGCACATCCGGAACACAGTAAAAAATCTCTGCGATATACCCAGTTTCTAAGAGTCTTTCGGAACAATTCCCTTGCCGAACGGATTGAAGACCAGGTAGATGCTATGTACAACAAATTCCTCACGAGGGGCTACAGCTGATACACACTCGACACAGCTCTACATAAAGCGAGATTGGAAAGGGAGAAACCCATGAGCACTCAGCAACAACCTAAGACACCGAGATTGACTTTCCCTATGAAGTTTAATTCAACTAGTACTAAACTAGTTCAAGCTGTGAGGGGAAATTGGAATATCCTTACGGGAGATCCGACTTTGCCAAAAATATTTTCTCAGAAGCGGATGATATGTTACAAGAGAGAAAAGAATTTGCGAGACTTGTTAGTCCGCACTGATCCGGAACAGAGTTATCTGCAAGATCAGAAGAAATTCCTTAATCTGGGCTGTTGTCGTTGCTTAGGATGTGTGACATGTGGGCACCTCATCCCCACTAAATCTTTTCTCTACCCTCACACTCAGAAGAAATATACAATTAGGCATCGTATCTCTTGTAAAACAGATCATGTCATTTACAAATTATCATGTCTGTGTGGACTAAACTACGTTGGCAAAATGGACACACAATTATGTGAAAGAATAAGAGGACACCGCTCGAGTATACGGATGGCAATTAGAGATGGCACTACGGATAAACCAGTCGCCCGCCACTTTCATGAACAAAAACATCCCTTGACGGCATTGAAATGCATCGCTATTGATCATGTCCCATTATCTAGACGAGGAGGAGATCGATCCAGTGCATTGTTGCAAAGAAAAGCATTTTGGATTCGAGAACTAAATACCATGGCTCCCATGGGCCTCAATGAAAAATTGACGTTCATTTCTTTTATTTGAATTTTCAGATGAGCAATTATTTTTTATTTTAGTTTCAGCATGCATATCAACATATATTTCCTCAATGGATACCATATTAATTTGAATATAGGCATATACATTGTGAACATATAGACCTATGGGTAGGATTACTACTATAATTGTGATTTTTTCATTGTACATATATAGATCAGTGAGTTTGTAAGCAAACCTTATGATTTATGGAGATTAATTAACCCATAAGTCATTTCTTAGTTGATATTGCCCTAAACTAGGTCTCTCTGTTGATATGCAGCAGATTACTATTTTACAATTTATTAAGTTAATTATAAGTAATTTTGTAGTTAGTATACATCATATTGCTACCCTTAAATAGACCTTACACAATAGACCTTCTTGTAAGGTATTATTCCTATATATAGTCACTTTGTATACACTTGAGTAGAGATCTATATTTTGATCTATCTATCAGACTCATTAGAGTACTTATATGTTAGCTCGGCATTTAGATCGAGCTTAATAGTTCACATTTGTCATAGCTCACAAAAGCACATCCACTCAGATCACACAGATCTCCGTTTACCGCGATCTGTTTATGTTGATCACCATGGTGATGGATAGCGAGCACTTCCGCACCGGAAGGGGTAAGTTGATTTGACACGCATGCGCAAGGGGTAGCAGACCATGCCGGCACACAGGTGAAGGAAGTTCGGTAAGTTAGTTTTTTCCTTATTTAACCCCTTCCCGACCGGTGACGGAAATTTTCTGTCAACCTTGTCCTTCAGTTAAGGACCGTTGACGGAAAATTTCCGTCATTTACTAAAGTTAACCCCAGATCGCCGCAATCGCGGCGATCGCGGGGTTTATGGTGCTCCGGTCTGCCTCTGCATTAGAGGCAGACCGGGAGCACCCGGTCGGGCTGTCCCAGCACCGGTGCTCGCTCTGACAGCATGTCAGAGCGAGCACATGAGCTCCACATACTCACCTTCCGCCTCCCTGCACTTCCGGGTTCTGTTTGAAGTGCAGGGAGACGGATCTTCAATGATCCTGCCCCCAGGTGTTAAAAATTTTTTTTAAGTGAAATCCCACCCCCCCCCTTTACCCTGTTTTAATAAAATTAACCCCTTCCCTGCCAAATGATCACTGACTACAGTGATCAATTGGCAGGGTATACATTTTAATGTCATCTGATTTTTTTTTTAACCCCTGAGGGTTAATTATTATTTTTTTAACCCTCAGGGGTTAAATTTATTGTATTAATTAATTAAAATATTTAAAAATTATATATTTAGCTAGCTGGGATGGGTGGAAGTTAGTGGGGAATTGGGGAATTTGGTGTTAGGCTAACTAGGGGTTAACGTTATTTTTTTTTTTAAATAAGCTTTAAAAAGGTAAAAAATAATTTTTTTTTTAACTGTTTTAGTAACGTTTAAGTAAAAAAAAAAATACCACCCCCCCTTTACCCAGCCTAAATAAAAATTAACCCCTTCCCTGCCAGTTGATCACTGCCTACAGTGATCAACATACAGATCGCAGTATTATACTGTGATCTAATTTTTTTAACCCCTGAGGATTAACTTTTATTTATTTTTTTAACCCTCAGGGGTTCAATTTATTTAATTAATTCATTTAAATATTTTATAATTATATATTTTGCTAGCTGGGGTGGGTGGGAGTTATGGGAAAATGGGGAATTTACTGTTAGTGCCGCTTACTGCTAGTTAGGGGTTAACGGTAAAAGAAAAGTTTAGAAAAAAATGTAAAAGTGTAAAAAAAGGTAAGAAAATGTAAAACATTTAATAAGTAAAAAAAAAAGTTTAAAAACGGGTTTTACAAAGTAAAAAAAGTTTTACAAACTAAAAAAAGATTTACAAAGTAAAAAAATACATTTAAAAATGCTCATTACCACTACACCTGGTACAAGCTAGCGGAAAAATGATCCCACGCTAAGGTTCAAAATATGCCTTTTGAATTACCCTGGGATGTCTTCTTTAAGAAATGGTATGCCTTTATGGAGTAATTGTATTATATAGCCTTGTAAAATACTCTAAAATGGGACATGGACACAGCGTAAAAATTCAAAGTTTGAAAAAAACTGGAATGGCTGTGTCTCAAAAGTGCCCCTTCAATGTCCACATATACCTGGCAAAGGTACATACGGGGATATTGCTGTACTCAGCCGACATAGCTGAGCAACATATTAAGTATTATACAGTCGTAGTACACATAAGGTTTGCAAAATATACTGCGCAAACTCACTTTGTGTGTCAAAAAGGCAGAAAAAATGCTTTTTACCACTACACTTGGTACAAGCTAGCGGAAAAAATATCCCACACTAAGGTTCAAAATATACCTTTTGAATTGCCCTGGGATGTCTTCTTTAAGAAATGGTATGCCTTTATGGGGTAATTGTATTATATAGCCTTGTAAAATACTCTAAAATGGGACATGGACACAGCGTAAAAATTCAAAGTTTGAAAAAAACTGGAATGACTGTGTCTCAAAAGTGCCCCTTCAATGTCCACATATACCTAGCAAAGGTACATACGGGGATATTGCTGTACTCAGCCGACATAGCTGAGCAACATATTAAGTATTATACAGTCGTAGTACACATAAGGTTTGCAAAATATACTGCGCAAACTCACTTTGTGTGTCAAAAAGGCAGAAAAAATGCTTTTTACCACTACACTTGGTACAAGCTAGCGGAAAAAAAATCCCACGCTAAGGTTCAAAATATACCTTTTTAATTGCCCTGGGATGTCTTCTTTAAGAAATGGTATGCCTTTATGGGGTAATTGTATTATATAGCCTTGTAAAATACTCTAAAATGGGACATGGACACAGCGTAAAAATTCAAAGTTTGAAAAAAACTGGAATGGCTGTGTCTCAAATGTGCCCCTTCAATGTCCACATATACCTGGCAAAGGTACATACGAGGGTATTGCTGTACTCAGCCGACATAGTTGAGCAGCATACGAAGTATTATACAGTCGTAGTACACATAAGATTTGAAAAATATACTGCGCAAACTCACTTTGTGTGTCAAAAAGGCAGAAAAAATGCGTATTACCACTACACTTGGTACAAGCTAGCGGAAAAATGATCCCACGCTAAGGTTAAAAAAATACCTTTTGAATTGCCCTGGGATGTCTTCTTTAAGAAATGGTGTAGTGTAGTTGTAATATGTAGCCTGCTCAAGTGCTCCAAAGTGGGACACGGACGCATCAAAATCCTCCATGAAAATTCACACTTAAAAAACTTAACTTGTTATGTCTCTTTTACAGCAGTGTAACTTCACAAAATAGTGTCTAGGTCATACATTGGGCATATTGTTTTACTCAGAAGGCTTAGCTGAGCATAATTTGGGGGGTTTGAACTTAGTGGCACATATGAAATGTACAAAATGCCCAGCAAAAATGTAATCCATATGTAAAAAATGCCCACAATTATATTTTACCACATACTTTGGCATATATTGGTGAAAAAATGGGGGCATGTTAAAGCACAATTTGCACCATATGAGATACCCTGAGGTGTCTACTTTTACAAATGGTAGGCCTTTGTGAGGTTTTTTTGAACAGTCAAACTGCTATAATACCCCAAATTGAAGCATAGGCCCATTAAATCCGCCTCTCAAAATTCTACTGTAAATGTTGAAACGGACAGGTCTCCTATATGGCACTGTAGCTTCACGAAATAGTGCCAAAGACATACAATGGGGGTACCGTTGTACTCAGCAGAAGTAACTGAACACATAATAAAACCTTGTACAGGAATAGCACACAACAACTTTACAAAATACACATGAGAAGTTCTTTGTTATAAGTTTGTGTGCCAAAAACCCCAAAATACAAATTTTACTCCAATATTTAGCAGAGATTGGCGGTGAAATGGCTACTTAGAAAGTGTCAAAACAACCTTAGGACAATAGCCTGTGATGTCTACTTCATATAAATATATACTTTTGTGTGGTAATTTTGTTTTCTTTTATGGCTATTAAGCTTACAAGACAAACATACCAAATTCTAAAATCGCTCCATATTAAGTTTATTTTACTCCTTGTGCTTTGTGACCTGTAACTACCAAAAAAAACAGAAAATCCCAGACACATTATATATTCTGTAAATCAGAACAACTAAATGAATTTATTTTTAATTACTTTCTTTAACCTGCACTAATTAGGCACACATTATTATTGCAAAAACTGTACAAAAAACACAAAATTTTTCCTTTTTTTTGCATTTTTCTGTATTTTTTGTAATAATAAATAAGCATTTATATATATATATATATATATATATATATGTTTCATCAAATTAAAGCCCTTTCTGTCCTATAAAAAAACAGTATATAATATGCGTCGTTGCAATAAACGAGAGAGATGCAAATTGAAGTTGAACGTATACAGCAAGAAAATGCAAAAATTGCTTGTGTCATTAAGCGTAAGACAAGCTTCTGAAGCTGTGTCCTTAACCCCTTAACGACGAGTGACGGACGAGGTCCATCACTCAGGGGAATGCGTTAATGACGAGTGACGGACCTCGTTAAAATTAACCCCAGATCGCCGCAATCGCGGCGATCGCGGGGTTAATGGTGCTCCGGTCTGCCTCTGCATTAGAGGCAGACCGGGAGCACCGGATCGGGCTGTCAGAGTACATGTGCCCGCTCTGACAGCATGCCAGAGCGGGCACATGTGCTGTGTATACTCACCTCCGCCTCCCTGCACTTCCTGGTTCTGTGTGAAGTGCAGGGAGACGGATCTTCAGTGATCCTGCCCCCTGGTGGAAAGAAAATATAGTAAAATTAAAATCCCACCCCCCTTTACCCCCCCTTTACCCATTTTAATAAAAAATTAACCCCTTCCCTGCCAATTGATCACTGACTACAGTGATCAATTGGCAGGGATTACATTTTACTAAGATCTGATTTTTTTTTAACCCCTGAGGGTTAATTATTATTTTTTTAACCCTCAGGGGTTAAATTTATTGTATTAATTAATTAAAAAACGGTATATAATATGTGTCGGTGCAATAAATTAGTAAAATGCAAATTGCAGTTGAACGCAAATAGCAAAAAATGCAAAAAATGCCGTTGTCATTAAGTGAAAGACAAGCTTCTGAAGCTCTGTCCTTAAGGGGTTAAGCTGAATATTTTATTGTGTACTTTATGTCCTGATGAAAGTCCCTGAGTGCTAGCATCTCTTTGAATTGTATATATATATATATATATATATATATATATATATATATAAATATATACATGTTTATGTATATTTCTTTTTCTAATATAAAATATTGGCCCTTTCAGAGTAAAACATTTAAATATACAGTAAGCACACTCACATGCAGACACAAACAATCTCACTGACACACACCCTCATAGACAAACAATCTCACTGATATATATAAGCTCATTGACATAAAAACACAAGCTCATTGATGGGCTCACACAAATGGGCTCACAGACAGACAGACAAACAATCTCCCTGACACACACAAACTTAGTACAGACAAACTGACACGCACAAGCTTACTACAGACAAGCTCACTTTCACACACACACACATGCTCACTGACACACACATGACCCTACAGAAAAGCTTGTTGACACACGCATGCTCCCTACAGAAAAGCTCACTCACACACACATGCTCACTAAATATAATTCACTAACACACAGATGCTCTCTACAGATAATTCACTGACACACAGAAACTCACTACAGACAAGCTCACTGACAGACACACATACGTGCTCACCACAGATACGTTCACTGATGCATAAATGCTCCCTACAGACAAACTCACTGACGCGCACATTTCCTACAGACAAACTCACTGACACACACGCTCACTAAAGACAAGCCCACTGAGACACACCTGCTCCCTACAGAGACAAGTTCACTGACACACACATACAATTTCACTCACTAGCAGCCACACACACACATACACAAGCTCACTCACTAGCAGCCACATACACAAGCTCACTCAGGAGCAGGCACACACACAATCACTCTCATGGCTGAAGCCTTCCTGGCACTGGCAGGTGAAGTTATAATTTTGTGGCCTCTTCCTTCGAGCGAGGCCTGCAACTTGCGTGGGGGCGGGAGCTTGTGAGACACAGGGCATATACTAAATATTATGCAAGACATTCAGTGGAAAAATACATACATGTGGGCAACGGTGGATGTATCATCCTTATACACCGTTATCATACTAGGGACTAAAAGCAATAAAGATAATCCTAAAACAAAATCAGAGTTTGGATGAGATGCAGGTCTCTTTTATTCTCGAATGTATAGATTTTATATTAACCCACAACTATTTTTTTTTTTAAATAGACTTTATCTGCAGCCTTGTGGCACAAACATGGGTACCAGGTTCGCACCCAGCTATGGTAATCTCTTCATGGCCATGTGGGAGGAGACCCAGATTTAGATAAAGCATGGCTGGATGTTGAACCTGGTGCTATGGTTTTTTAAATCCACTGACAAGAACAGCTACATAGATTTCAATAGCTGTCATCACCGCCAGTGGCTAACAAATGTACAAGAATATTCTGTCATATCTGCATATGTGTTTTTGTATAATGTGATTTTTTTTTCAAATTATCTCTTTATTTATCGTTTATGTATTAGGAAAACACACTATAATGTTTTTTTATATAATTTTATAGATTATTTTTCATCGGTAATTCATTTTATTGACTCATTAACCTTTGTAAGTTATGGCAGAGTTTTTTTTCCTTTTTTTATATATGATTTTATTACAGATTATAATATGTACCGTATTCAGTTCTGTGCATGGGTGTCCATTTGAGGCTTCATTGGAGTCCGCCGAGATGAAGATCGATACTTTGGACTAAGCAGGGCTATTGCCGGCTAAGTCCACACTCATGAGCAGTGGATCCGTTGCCAGAGTGAATCTCAGCTGCCATTTTTTTGGTTCCCACTTTGGATCCCCATGTTTTTGGGGGTTCTTGCAGGACTGTCAACTCGTAGCCCTAGGAGAGTTGGCTACCTGGGAGAGGAGTGATAGCCTGTATGTCACGATTTGATTGCTGTCGTCGGGAAAGGTGACATGTTGCATTATGTCGCTGAACACGATCCTGGCAGCCAACGTTTTGGTTGGGGCTAGAGACCTGTCGACAGGAAATACGTGTTTGATACACAGAGAGACTCATTAGCCCTGATTAATGGGCTTTATAAGCGGAACTTTTAACGTTTGGGGATAAGCTCTGCCTTGAGGAAGTCCAGAGAGACGAAACCAGTCGTCTTGGAGGAGCCAGCAAAGTTTTTATTTCCCCAGTTTGGCACTTTACAACAAATCAAGATTTTGTTTCTACTCCCCACTGGAAGGGATCTGGACCCAGCACAGGAGCGTGGACTGAGGACAGAATCCATTACTATATATATAAACGTGCCAAGAACTACAGGTTTTTTAGACCTTTTGATATGCTCTATTGACCACTTATAGTGGTCCTATGTTTGTAAGTGCAATATTTTACCTTTATTGGTGTTGTTGGTTTTACACTGTTTTTTTATGTCTTTCATACAATTTTAAGGGACTAAAGAATTGAAAGAATTGATTTCTAACATTTGACATGTGGATTCTGGAACAACAGATGAGAAAGATTCAATAAGTATAACTATTGTATTATACTTACATTTATATTGGAAAATCTATCATCATTACACCCCACCTTTTATGTATCACGGTTTTCAGAGTTTACCAGTGTTGGTGTTCAGCGTGAGCACTATTGTTATATACACTGCTCAAAAAAATAAAGGGAACACTTAAACAACACAATGTAACTCCAAGTCAATCACACTTCTGTGAAATCAAACTGTCCACTTAGGAGGCAACACTGAGTGACAATCAATTTCACATGCTGTTGTGCAAATGGGTTAGACAACAGGTGGAAATTATAGGCAATTAGCAAGACACCCCCAATAAAGCAGTGGTTCTGCAGGTGGTGACCACAGACCACTTTTCAGTTCCTATGCTTCCTGGCTGATGTTTTGGTCACTTTTGAATGCTGGCAGTGCTTTCACTCTAGTGGTAGCATGAGTCTACAACCCACACAAGTGGCTCAGGTAGTGCAGCTCATCCAGGATGGCACATCAGTGCGAGCTGTGGCAAGAAGGTTTGCTGAGTCTGTCAGCGAAGTGTCCAGAGCATGGAGGAGCTACCAGGAGACAGGCCAGTACATCAGGAGACGTGGAGGAGGCCGTAGGAGGGCAACAACCCAGCAGCAGGACCGCTACCTCTGCCTTTGTGGAAGGACGAACAGGAAGAGAACTGCCAGAGCCCTGCAAAAATTACCTCCAGCAGGCCACAAATGTGCATGTGTCTGCTCAAATGGTCAGAAACAGACTCCATGAGGGTGGTATGAGGGCCCAACGTCTACAGGTGGGGGTTGTGCTTACAGCCCAACACCATGCAGGATGTTTGGCATTTGCCAGAGAACACCAAGATTGGCAAATTCGCCACTGGCACCCTGTGCTCACAGATAAAAGCAGGTTCACACTGAGCACATGTGACAGACGTAACAGAGTCTGTAGACGCCGTGGAGAACGTTCTGCTGCCTGCAACATCCTCCAGCATGACCGGTATGGCAGTGAGTCAGTAATGGTGTGGGGTGGCATTTCTTTGAGGGGCCGCACAGCCCTCCATGTGCTCGCCAGAGGTAGCCTGACTGCCATTAGGTACCGAGATGAGATCCTCAGACCCCTTGTGACACCATATGCTGGTGCGGTTGGCCCTGACTTCCTCCTAATGCAAGACAATGCTAGACCTCATGTGGCTGGAGTGTGTCAGCAGTTCCTGCAAGACGAAGACATTGATGCTATGGACTGGCCTGCCCGTTCCCCAGACCTGAATCCAACTGAGCACATCTGGGACATCATGTCTCGCTCCATCCACCAATGTCACGTTGCACCACAGACTGTCCAGGAGTTGGCAGACGCTTTAGTCCAGGTCTGGGAGGAGATCCCTCAGGAGACCATCCGCCACCTCATCAGGAGCATGCACAGGCGTTGTAGGGAGGTCATACAGGCACGTGGAGGCCATACACACTACTGAGCCTCATTTTGACTTGTTTTAAGGACATTACATCAAAGTTGGATCAGCCTGTAGTGTGTTTTTCCACTTTAATTTTGAGTGTGACTCCAAATCCAGACCTCCATGGATTGAAAAATTTGATTTCCATTTTTAAATTTTTGTGTGATTTTGTTGTCAGCACATTCAACTATGTAAAGAACAAAGTATTTCAGAAGAATATTTAATTCATTCAGATCTAGGATGTGTTATTTTTGTGTTCCCTTTATTTTTTTGAGCAGTGTATTTTGTTGTATATTCTTTAAAAAATGGTATGCGTTTGAATAACCAACCAGCTAAACTACTCCAAAATGGGAAATGGATCCAGAGTAAAACTTAAAGGGACACTCCAGGCACCCAGACCACTTCTGCTCATTGGAGTGGTCTGGGTGCCAACTCCCACTACCCTTAACCCTGCAAGTGTAAGTATTGCAGTTTTTTATAAACTGCAATAATTACCTTGCAGGGTTAACTCCACCTCTAGTGGCTGTCTACTAGACAGCCACTAGAGGTCACTTCCTGGGTTCTAGCACAGGAAACCTGTGATAGAGCGTCGCTGGATGTCCTCACGCTGTGTGAGGACCTCCAGCGTCGCTCAAAACCCCATAGGAAAGCATTGAAATGATTTTTCAATGCTTTCCTATGGGGAGACGTAATGCGCATGCGCGGCATTTCCGCGCATGCGCATTAGGTCTCCTCGGCCGGTGGGCGAGATCAGTCTCGCCCACCGGCCGACGCAATCACTGGGAGGAGCGTCGCGGAGGCGGAGACAGCGGCGAGGGACATCGCCGCTGTCCCAGGTAAGTGACTGAAGGGGTTTTCACCCCTTCAGTAACTGGGGATTGGTGGGTGGGAGGGAGAGGGACCCTCCAGTGCCAGAAAAACGGATCGTTTTTCTGGCACTGGAGTTTCCCTTTAAAAACTTAAAAAAAAAACCCTGAATGGCTGCGTTTTAAATGTGCCCCTTCAAAATCCATATGTACCTGGCAAAGGAACATACAGCAGTATTCCTATACTCAGATGGCATAGCTGAGCAATCTATGAAGTGTTATACCGCCATAGCACACATAGGGTTTTCGAAATGTACAGTAGAAGCTCACTGTGTGGGTCGGAGAAAAAAAATGCTCATTACCACTACACTTGGTACAAAATAGCGAAAAAAATGGTCCCATGCTAAGGTTCAAAATATAATACAACAAAAATGGGTGGAGCAGAATGTAGCAAATATAAATATAAATACTTCCCTCTCTTCAAAATTCCAGCCAAAACAATGAAACTGAAACAGAAACAGAGGGGGATACAATAGTGTAAAACTGGTAAAAATGGAGATAGATCGCTGTGTCTTTAAATAGCACACTCACAAAAGTAGAGCCATAAGATAACCTGGCTCTGGTCTGGATAACAATAGGATCCTTAAGGGAGATCCAAATCCCACTCCAGCAGATGAGAAGGATAAAACAGGAACAAATGAGCGCTTCTAAAAAATTTAACTTTATTCCAGAAATAAAAGAACGGCATAAAACAAAGTCCATATAGTCACCAAAGTCACCAAGACGCGTTTCGCCTAATAGGCTTCCTCAGTTGGTGAATACTTGCTGTGTACAGTCTCTTCTCTTAAATATGCTTGATTTTGGCGCCTTTTTCGTCCGTGGAACGCACAGATTCATCAGTGGAACGCATCACTTCCGGGTCGGTGTTAACTTCCTGTATTGTCCGATCACATGATCGGGCTGTTTTTATGCTTCCTGTGTTGTCCGGTCACATGGTTAAGTTCTTAGATGCTTGTGGAACGCACATGCGTTCCACCCCTCCCCACATCCGCCCCATACTCCAGGAAATAAGCGGACATGGCGGCCGTGGAACGCATATGCGTTCCACCTACGAAAATTTAAAGGGGAACTTCCCTTAAAACAAAATAACATGAATTAGAGAGACTGACTGCAAAAGAAAACATAATAAAAATATATTAAACTATCATATCATACAGAGAGATCAATAAGAGCAGTATCACAGTGTGAATAAGTAACAAGAAAAATATATGTATTAAAAATTGAAATAAAAAAAGGGTACTATATAGATATAAAGTGCCAATGTGCAGTATTAATATATTAAGAGACTTTTTAGATAATAGAAAATTCATATGTATCTCAAGCATATAAAAAAGGACACTATATACAGAGAATTGCACAATATGTTTAACACATAACAAATGATGTCACAAAAAATGGCATAATTCAAAGTCTTGATTTAGACCGTTTGGAATAAGTGTATTAAAATTGTATATGCATCGCATTTCTTCTTCACCAATTCTTTTGCTGAAATCACCTCCCCTCCAATTTTTTGGGACTAATTTAATAGCACAAAACATTAAACCTTTTGGGTTGCTGTTGTGACATCTTTTATAGTGTTGTGAGACACTATGTGTCTCTAAACCTTTTTTAATATTACGTATGTGTTCGGCAATTCTAATATGTAGGCACCTGATTGTTCGCCCCACATACATAAGGTTGCAAGGACACTTAAGGATATAAATGACATTCTTTGAAAAACAAGTTAACTGATCTTTTATAGTGAATTCTTTTTGATCTTTATATACAAATGAAGTTATGTGTCTTTTTATATTATCCGTTTCCCTGCAGGCAAGGCATGAACCACAACCATAGAATCCTTTATTTTTATTTAAAAAATGTGTTGGGGGTTGTACTCTAAAACTACTTTTTACTAGGGACTGTTTTAAATTCCTACATCCACGATACACCATTTTTGGTCGATTAGGTAAAATTTGACATAATACTGGATCTTCTTTTAAAATAGGCCAATACTTAGTTACAATTTTGTTTATTTTGTGATTATTACCACTATGATTGCATATAAAAGGCATATTCAGTGCATGTTTATCGCTAATCTTCTTATATGGTTTTTTATAGCGTATAAGGTCTTTTCTATCGATTTGTTTAACTTCCTCAATGCAGTTCTGTAAAGTGCTGGTGTCATAGCCTTTATCTAAAAATTGTTCTTTAATTTTTTCTACTTGGGAGATGTAATCGGTTTCTTGTGTGCAGTTTCTACGTACTCGTAGAAACTGACTTTTTGGAACATTCTTAAGCCAAGGTGGATAATGGCAGCTGTTCATTTCAATATAGCTATTCGCATCAACATCTTTGAAGTGATTCTTGGTGTTGATAGTAGAATTTGAAATAAAAACCTCAAAGTCTAGAAAATTAATGTGACTGGTGCTATATGTGGAAGTTAAAATGATCCCCCAATTATTGACATTCAGTTCCTTTAAAAATAGATTAAGACTCTCCTCTCCTCCTTTCCAAATAAAAAATATATCATCGATATATCGATGGTAGGACACCAAATTCGTAGCAGCAAGATGTGAAAATACTATTTGATCCTCCCAGTATGCCATAAAAAGGTTGGCATAACTGGGAGCGAATTTGGTGCCCATGGCTGTACCAGTGATTTGCATAAAAAAGGAGTCTTTAAACCAAAAAAAATTATTCTCTAAAATCAGTAAAATTCCTTCGAGTATAAAATCAATTTGTTCTGGTTTAAAACTAGATTTCTCTAGAAAATATTGCACTGCTTGTATACCTATATTGTGGGGTATTATGCTGTATAGAGAGCTAACATCGCAGGTGACTAGCAGATATTCTTCCCTCCATGCTATATCTTTAAGAATCTGTAGCATGTGTATGGTATCTTTGAGGTAGGAGGTTGTTTTTACCACCACCGGTTGAAATGAACAGCTGCCATTATCCACCTTGGCTTAAGAATGTTCCAAAAAGTCAGTTTCTACGAGTACGTAGAAACTGCACACAAGAAACCGATTACATCTCCCAAGTAGAAAAAATTAAAGAACAATTTTTAGATAAAGGCTATGACACCAGCACTTTACAGAACTGCATTGAGGAAGTTAAACAAATCGATAGAAAAGACCTTATACGCTATAAAAAACCATATAAGAAGATTAGCGATAAACATGCACTGAATATGCCTTTTATATGCAATCATAGTGGTAATAATCACAAAATAAACAAAATTGTAACTAAGTATTGGCCTATTTTAAAAGAAGATCCAGTATTATGTCAAATTTTACCTAATCGACCAAAAATGGTGTATCGTGGATGTAGGAATTTAAAACAGTCCCTAGTAAAAAGTAGTTTTAGAGTACAACCCCCAACACATTTTTTAAATAAAAATAAAGGATTCTATGGTTGTGGTTCATGCCTTGCCTGCAGGGAAACGGATAATATAAAAAGACACATAACTTCATTTGTATATAAAGATCAAAAAGAATTCACTATAAAAGATCAGTTAACTTGTTTTTCAAAGAATGTCATTTATATCCTTAACCCCTTAACGCCGTTACGGCGTTCTATGCCGTCGCGGCTTTAAAGGGCTTTAAAGCCGTTGCGGCGGCATAGAACGCCGTAACGGCTTGCAGCCCCAGGAGCAGAGGTGTACTCACCTCCGCCGCGATCCTCTTCTGGGGGGCTGTCTGAGAGCCCAGGCAGCCCCCCTCCGGCGAATGAGGCCCCCGGGGGCCATGTGATCGCTCTCAAAGAGCGATCACATGGCCCCCTATAGCTGGCTATGGATCTGCCAGCAGGGGGACTGTTTAAAATATTAGACAGTCCCCCTGCTGGTAGGTAGTGTAAAAAAATAAATATTAAAATGTTATAAAATAAATTAAATGCCTTTTTATATATATATAATATGTATATATATTATATATATAATATATATACATATTATATATATGTAACGTCATACGTAATGTATTTTAATATTAATATTAGTATACATATTAATATTAAAATACACTTAGAATGACGTTACATATATATAATATGTATATATATTATATATATAATAGATCTACATATATATATTATATATATATACGCATAATTACAATAATAAATAAATAAAATAATTAAATAAATAAATAAAATATTGAAACAAAATATAAAATAAATTATATATTCATATGTAATTTCATTCTAACTGTATTTTGTTATTAATATATATATATTGGAAACAGAATACACTTAGAATGACATTCTATATATATCTATCTATATATAAAATAAAAATAACCGCAAATATATATAGAGAGATAAATACATATAATTACATAAAAGATTACATTAGTATACACGTAGAATTTATATACCTATAAATGCATATATATTAAAATTCTACGTGTATATTTAAGTAATTTTTTAACATAATTATGTCATTTGATTAATTAAAATTTGATTGACATGCCTGACAACACAGGGAGAAAGTGCAGAGAATTTAATTCGCATGCACTATATTAGACCCTGTAACTCTCCAAGACACCATAAAACCTGTACATAGGGGGTACTGTTTTACTCGGGAGACTTCGCTGAACTCAAATATTAGTGTTTAAAACTGGTAAATTGTATTACAACGATGATATTTTAAGTAAAAGTGACGTTTTTTGCATTTTTTACAAACAAACGGCACTTTTATGGACTATATTATTGTTGTAATATGTTTTACTGTTTTAAAACACTAATATTTGTGTTTAGTGAAATCTCCCGAGAATAACAGTACCCCACATGTACAGGTTTTATGGTGTTTTGGAAAGTTAGAGAGTCACATATAAGGCTTGCATTTCATTTTTTTGACATTGAAATTTGCCAGATTAGTTATGTTGCCTTTGAGACCGTATGGTAGCCCAGGAATAAGAATTACCCCCATGATGGCATACCATTTGCAAAAGTAGACAACCCAAGGTATTGCAAATGGGGTATGTCCAGTCATTTTTAGTAGCCACTTAGTCACAAACACTGGCCAAATATTAGTTTTTTGCTTTTTTCACACAAAAACAAATATGAACGCTAACTTTGGCCAGTGTTTGTGACTAAGTGGCTACTAAAAAAAACTAAACATACCCCACGTTCAATACCTTGGGTTGTCTACTTTTTCAAATGGTATGCCATTATGGGGGTAATTCTCATTCCTGGGCTACCACACCGTCTCAAAGGTAACATTACTAATCTGGCAAATTTCAATTTGAAAATGGAACGTTCTATATTTGACCCTGTAACTTTCCAAAACACCATAAAACCTGTTAATGGGGGGTACTGTTGTACTCGTGAGACATCGCTGATTACAAATATGTGCATTTTGTTGCCGTAAAACCTAACAGTATTATGACATTTACAGCTAAAATGTGAGGCGGAACTACAAATTTAAAAAAAAAATTCAAATTTCTCACAGTTTTTTTTAATTTTATTCATAATAAATTGTTTCAAATACAAATATTTTATATGAAATGAAAGCCCTGTTTCTCCTGAACAAAATGATATATAATAAGTGTGGGTGCATTTAATATGAAAGAGGGGAACTACGGGTGAACAGACATATAGCGCAAATTCCAGTTTTTGTTTACGTTTTGTTTTGATCAGAACGTGTACTATTGACTCCGTCCTGAAGGGGTTAAGTGTCCTTGCAACCTTATGTATGTGTGGCGAACAATCAGGTGCCTACATATTAGAATTGCCGAACACATACGTAATATTAAAAAAGGTTTAGAGACACATAGTGTCTCACAACACTATAAAAGATGTCACAACAGCAACCCAAAAGGTTTAATGTTTTGTGCTATTAAATTAGTCCCAAAAAATTGGAGGGGAGGTGATTTCAGCAAAAGAATTGGTGAAGAAGAAATGCGATGCATATACAATTTTAATACACTTATTCCAAACGGTCTAAATCAAGACTTTGAATTATGCCATTTTTTGTGACATCATTTGTTATGTGTTAAACATATTGTGCAATTCTCTGTATATAGTGTCCTTTTTTATATGCTTGAGATACATATGAATTTTCTATTATCTAAAAAGTCTCTTAATATATTAATACTGCACATTGGCACTTTATATCTATATAGTACCCTTTTTTTATTTCAATTTTTAATACATATATTTTTCTTGTTACTTATTCACACTGTGATACTGCTCTTATTGATCTCTCTGTATGATATGATAGTTTAATATATTTTTATTATGTTTTCTTTTGCAGTCAGTCTCTCTAATTCATGTTATTTTGTTTTAAGGGAAGTTCCCCTTTAAATTTTCGTAGGTGGAACGCATATGCGTTCCACGGCCGCCATGTCCGCTTATTTCCTGGAGTATGGGGCGGATGTGGGGAGGGGTGGAACGCATGTGCGTTCCACAAGCATCTAAGAACTTAACCATGTGACCGGACAACACAGGAAGCATAAAAACAGCCCGATCATGTGATCGGACAATACAGGAAGTTAACACCGACCCGGAAGTGATGCGTTCCACTGATGAATCTGTGCGTTCCACGGACGAAAAAGGCGCCAAAATCAAGCATATTTAAGAGAAGAGACTGTACACAGCAAGTATTCACCAACTGAGGAAGCCTATTAGGCGAAACGCGTCTTGGTGACTTTGGTGACTATATGGACTTTGTTTTATGCCGTTCTTTTATTTCTGGAATAAAGTTAAATTTTTTAGAAGCGCTCATTTGTTCCTGTTTTATCCTTCTCATCTGCTGGAGTGGGATTTGGATCTCCCTTAAGGATCCTATTGTTATCCAGACCAGAGCCAGGTTATCTTATGGCTCTACTTTTGTGAGTGTGCTATTTAAAGACACAGCGATCTATCTCCATTTTTACCAGTTTTACACTATTGTATCCCCCTCTGTTTCTGTTTCAGTTTCATTGTTTTGGCTGGAATTTTGAAGAGAGGGAAGTATTTATATTTATATTTGCTACATTCTGCTCCACCCATTTTTGTTGTATTATATTACTGTATTTGTGAAGGTGAAGGGGATACCTCACTGGTGTGTTGAGTAGCCTTTAATCTTTGGGACGTACTTGCTTGTGTGTATACTATTGTGTATATAGTTACTGTTTATCGGTCACTATTATCCCCTAAGTACTGTTCCAAGATATTATTTGAAGATGGCATTCATAGAGAATAGAAATTATCTAACCGCTAACATTGACTCTGTCTTTGGCAGCGATGAAACTATATCTGTAAAAGACACATATGAAAATAAAGACATATGTAGACATCATTTAGAAAAGTCATTAATAAAAGAAATGAAAGCTAAATGGGAGATAGCTACCCTCAATAAATATGTGAGAGAGAAAATAACTCCAAGAGGATTGAGATTTTACAAAGACCCAGCTTTTGATAAAGATGATCCGTTTTTCATAGAAGGGTGGAACAAGATGCTGGATGGATTTTCATTCAGCGCCATGGGATACATTGTATCCAGGCGAGAAGAGCACCTAACTAATTTAGACAGTGAAATTAAGAAATGGCAAGGCAAATTAAGTGAAACAACTAGTCCAGCAATTTTTAACAATATAATAGAAGAGATCAATAAGAAAGTAGAAAAAATCGAAAAAGAGGTGATAGAAGTAAAGAAGAAAAAGTATCTTAGAGACATTAATGATTATAAAAGAGGAAACGTAAGGGTATATCACAAAAAGGAACAAAATAAACCATATCGACATAACGATAACAGAAGAGACAGAAACACTATCCAAAGAATGGGTAATAGTATCCAAGAGATACAACCACAATATATAAGGAGGAAAGATGGGGACAATAGACCCCCCTTCCGAAATACTACCAGATATCCAAACAAAGAGAACAATACCAATAGAAGTTATAGTGAAGTAGTAAGAAATGTTAACCAATACCAAAGGCCTGTTGAAAGAACACGAAATTCAAACTTTAGGAGTCAAGAAGAAAGAATCCCTAATAGAAGAACGCAGAACCTAAGAAATAGAGGAGAAGAAGGTGGAACCCCTCCTCTGAAAAGTATTACGATCAATAATAGATTCCAGCCTTTAGAAAATCTCCCGATAGATCCTTTTTTTCAACAGGACTCAACTCAACAGAAACGACTAATACACCACCAAACATGGGAATCTCCGGGCAAACGGAGAAGGTCCCTCGAAGAAGGAGAAGTAGACGAAAACCTGCTACCGAAAAGAGGAAGGAATTAACTACAGAGGGTATTTTTAATTTGACAGGATCTACATTAGAACAAGATCATATTAAAATTTTAAATAAAGGTCTCAAATTTGCCCCCACAACAGATTTTAATGAATTCAATTTTTTTATAGATTTAAATAGATTTATTAGAAATTTATCTCTTAAAAAGTTCTTTTTTAATAATAATTCGAGTGTAACAGAGAAATTGGATGATGAATATGTACATACAGAGCTCAAACCAAAATCGCAGTTTTTTCCTAAATTTATGGTCTCAGACGAGATGAAAACCTTTGAAAAAATGATCATGAGAGATGTACAAAAAATTAAAAATTAAATAGGTTCCAAAAAAATCTCTCTTTTAAAGAACAGAAGGCCGTAAAAGCACTTAATAATGATCAGCACATCATCAAACCTGCTGATAAGGGAGGAGGCATAGTGATTCTAAATAAAGAGGACTATGTCAAAGAGGCAGAAAGAATTCTTTTAGACACCAGCACATATAAAAAATTACCCAATAATCCAGGTTCGAGTATACAGATGAAGTTTGGTAAATATATAAAAAAGGGGTTAGAAATGAAGATCCTTAAAGAAAAAGAAGCAGATTATCTATGTATTAAACATCCTATAACTCCGGTTTTTTATTATCTCCCTAAAGTACACAAGGACAGAACCAACCCACCAGGAAGACCGATTATTGCCGGAGTGGATTCTGTCTCATCTAGGGTATCAGAATACATTGACGTCTTATTACAACCGGTGGTGGTAAAAACAACCTCCTACCTCAAAGATACCATACACATGCTACAGATTCTTAAAGATATAGCATGGAGGGAAGAATATCTGCTAGTCACCTGCGATGTTAGCTCTCTATACAGCATAATACCCCACAATATAGGTATACAAGCAGTGCAATATTTTCTAGAGAAATCTAGTTTTAAACCAGAACAAATTGATTTTATACTCGAAGGAATTTTACTGATTTTAGAGAATAATTTTTTTTGGTTTAAAGACTCCTTTTTTATGCAAATCACTGGTACAGCCATGGGCACCAAATTCGCTCCCAGTTATGCCAACCTTTTTATGGCATACTGGGAGGATCAAATAGTATTTTCACATCTTGCTGCTACGAATTTGGTGTCCTACCATCGATATATCGATGATATATTTTTTATTTGGAAAGGAGGAGAGGAGAGTCTTAATCTATTTTTAAAGGAACTGAATGTCAATAATTGGGGGATCATTTTAACTTCCACATATAGCACCAGTCACATTAATTTTCTAGACTTGGAGGTTTTTATTTCAAATTCTACTATCAACACCAAGAATCACTTCAAAGATGTTGATGCGAATAGCTATATTGAAATGAACAGCTGCCATTATCCACCTTGGCTTAAGAATGTTCCAAAAAGTCAGTTTCTACGAGTACGTAGAAACTGCACACAAGAAACCGATTACATCTCCCAAGTAGAAAAAATTAAAGAACAATTTTTAGATAAAGGCTATGACACCAGCACTTTACAGAACTGCATTGAGGAAGTTAAACAAATCGATAGAAAAGACCTTATACGCTATAAAAAACCATATAAGAAGATTAGCGATAAACATGCACTGAATATGCCTTTTATATGCAATCATAGTGGTAATAATCACAAAATAAACAAAATTGTAACTAAGTATTGGCCTATTTTAAAAGAAGATCCAGTATTATGTCAAATTTTACCTAATCGACCAAAAATGGTGTATCGTGGATGTAGGAATTTAAAACAGTCCCTAGTAAAAAGTAGTTTTAGAGTACAACCCCCAACACATTTTTTAAATAAAAATAAAGGATTCTATGGTTGTGGTTCATGCCTTGCCTGCAGGGAAACGGATAATATAAAAAGACACATAACTTCATTTGTATATAAAGATCAAAAAGAATTCACTATAAAAGATCAGTTAACTTGTTTTTCAAAGAATGTCATTTATATCCTTAAGTGTCCTTGCAACCTTATGTATGTGGGGCGAACAATCAGGTGCCTACATATTAGAATTGCCGAACACATACGTAATATTAAAAAAGGTTTAGAGACACATAGTGTCTCACAACACTATAAAAGATGTCACAACAGCAACCCAAAAGGTTTAATGTTTTGTGCTATTAAATTAGTCCCAAAAAATTGGAGGGGAGGTGATTTCAGCAAAAGAATTGGTGAAGAAGAAATGCGATGCATATACAATTTTAATACACTTATTCCAAACGGTCTAAATCAAGACTTTGAATTATGCCATTTTTTGTGACATCATTTGTTATGTGTTAAACATATTGTGCAATTCTCTGTATATAGTGTCCTTTTTTATATGCTTGAGATACATATGAATTTTCTATTATCTAAAAAGTCTCTTAATATATTAATACTGCACATTGGCACTTTATATCTATATAGTACCCTTTTTTTATTTCAATTTTTAATACATATATTTTTCTTGTTACTTATTCACACTGTGATACTGCTCTTATTGATCTCTCTGTATGATATGATAGTTTAATATATTTTTATTATGTTTTCTTTTGCAGTCAGTCTCTCTAATTCATGTTATTTTGTTTTAAGGGAAGTTCCCCTTTAAATTTTCGTAGGTGGAACGCATATGCGTTCCACGGCCGCCATGGCCGCTTATTTCCTGGAGTATGGGGCGGATGTGGGGAGGGGTGGAACGCATGTGCGTTCCACAAGCATCTAAGAACTTAACCATGTGACCGGACAACACAGGAAGCATAAAAACAGCCCGATCATGTGATCGGACAATACAGGAAGTTAACACCGACCCGGAAGTGATGCGTTCCACTGATGAATCTGTGCGTTCCACGGACGAAAAAGGCGCCAAAATCAAGCATATTTAAGAGAAGAGACTGTACACAGCAAGTATTCAATAAGTAAGAAGCCTATTAGGCGAAACGCGTCTTGGTGACTTTGGTGACTATATGGACTTTGTTTTATGCTGTTCTTTTATTTCTGGAATAAAGTTAAATTTTTTAGAAGCGCTCATTTGTTCCTGTTTTATCCTTCTCATCTGCTGGAGTGGGATTTGGATCTCCCTTAAGGATCCTATTGTTATCCAGACCAGAGCCAGGTTATCTTATGGCTCTACTTTTGTGAGTGTGCTATTTAAAGACACAGCGATCTATCTCCATTTTTACCAGTTTTACACTATTGTATCCCCCTCTGTTTCTGTTTCAGTTTCATTGTTTTGGCTGGAATTTTGAAGAGAGGGAAGTATTTATATTTATATTTGCTACATTCTGCTCCACCCATTTTTGTTGTATTATATTACTGTATTTGTGAAGGTGAAGGGGATACCTCACTGGTGTGTTGAGTAGCCTTTAATCTTTGGGACGTACTTGCTTGTGTGTATACTAAGGTTCAAAATATGCCTAAGCCGAAGACCCAGCCCCGAGCTACCCGACCTATATAAACCTGGGACCCAGGTAGCAGACGGAAGTGCAGACGCTTCCTTCGGGCCGGGGGCCCAAAAGCCTGCTTGGCTGCTAGGCTCCGCCCCCCTCCATTGGAATTTCTGTATGTATATACCATTTTTATATTTTCTTTATCATTTATATCTCTTTGGGGCAGTTTACCACTCTGTTTCTAGAAATTGTAGTCAATACTAGTGTGTATTGGGAATTCCTGTTTGTTTACTGCTGCCCTATATTAAGTTATCTTAGTGAGCGCCTATATCCTATTTTTTTGATCTTATATGGCATTGTAGCTTTACAGAATGGTGCCAAATGTATACAATGGGGGCATCGTCTTGACACACAGATACACTCATGGCACATACACACACACAATCTAAAATACATATATACATACATACATATATGTTATAATTTTAATCTTTTCAGCCACCCTCAGGTTAGCATACCTTTTGTGTCCAGAAGGGTGGCTTGCTTGCGGCCCTGGTAATGCTGGCTGAGGTTGATGGGAGTGAGCGTGAGGATCTGCAGCAGCACACTCCTGCCTCTCCTCCCCGTGCTGCCTGTGGTGACCCCTTCTCTTTCCTTCCTGTACTGCTGCTTTATATTATTTTTAAACCTTTGCCGCTCTAATTTAAAACTATGTCCTCTTGTTGTGGTAGTTTTTCTTCTTTTAAATATAGTCAATTGTAACGGACCGTTTCAGCAGGCAAGGGGTTAAAATCCGTTTAGGCGATATGCCCCTTTCTGAGAGACAGGCACAGCTACTGCAGAACACCAAACTCCCGAACTGGATACAAAATAGCACTCCAAACTGTAACCTCACGAATAGCTGCTAGCATACGAACAGGAAAAGCATACATCAGCTTACACTCCTAGCAATCAGTCTCCAACAGCATACAGTGAATCCCCCCAAGAACGAGACAAGGCTCCGTGTAGAGGGTCAAGCAGTGGTCTGTTTAATGAGGGCTACCTGCCCCTGTATTTATGCAGGTCTCCCACCTGGTGGACACTCCCCTAGGGGACCAGATGGAAGACTGTAACAATGGACAGACATTTAGCATTTCAGGACATACAGCAGTAAAACATCCCCACAATGCATCCTGGTTTCCTCCCCTCTGCCCTGGAGAAGTAATTCAATTATCTCCCAGGACAAAGGCAAAACTCCATTACACACGTGGGGACACAAAGACAGACTATCACTTTAAAATACATAAAGACACATTTTATACATAAAACACAGACATGTAACATATCCCCAGATAGCTCAGGTCTGAGTGCACATTATTAGGTGAATGGCACTCAGACCACACGAATACAGTTTAATTGCCATGGAGCCAAAAGTCTTTAATTACACGAATTGGCTCCATGGCATAGCTATCTGGGTTAAAATATTCCTCCAACACAAAATACCGAATTTGCATGCATTCGTTTAATCCATACGAATTAGAACCAGGGGCTGGAGGTACAGCATTGCCTGCACGTAAAAGTGTCCGATTTTGGTGCATGAAAGCCGGGCAGAAAAGCGCTGACTGCCAGGGGAGCTCCAGAACACCGCCACCTAGCGGCCGCTAAGTGTAACAGCGGCCACCCAGTAACAAGCAATTAAGCTGCGGTTAACCGCAGCTTCAGGGAGGTAAATTGGCAGCACACTCCAGCTTCTCGGTGGCCAATTAACAGCGCCGGCCGGCTTCCCACGGCTCTGGGGAGGTTGCAAACAGGCTGTTTGTTCAGTAGATAGAATCTACCGAACGGCTGTGCAGAAAGGGAGAAATAAATCCTTCTGCACAGTAAAATTAACCCTTTAGCTGCCGGTCCATAATCCAAAGGCAGCAGGCGGGCAACCAGGCTCCTCCAATGCAATGTGGCGAGGTTGGTCTCGTCACAGTCTCCTCCTTTACTGTGTTCATTCCCTTTATGTATTTAAATGTTTCTATCATATCCCCCCTGTCTCGTCTTTCCTCCAAGCTATACATGTTAAGATCCTTTAACCTTTCCTTGTAAGTTTTATCCTGCAATCCATTAACCCCATAAGGACCAAACTTCTGGAATATCAATATCCTTCTGGAGATACGGTCTCCAGTACTGCGTACAATACTCCAAGTGAGGTCTCACCAGTGTTCTGTACAATGGCATGAGCACTTCCCTCTTTCTACTGCTAATACCTCTCCCTATACTACCAAGCATTTTGCTAGCATTTCCTGCTGCTCTATTATATTGTCTGCCTACCTTTTAAGTCATCAGAAATAATCACCCCTGAATCCCTTTCCTCAGATGTTGAGGTTAGGACTCTATCAAATATTTTATACTCTGCCCTTGGGTTTTTACGTCCAAGATGCTTTATCTTGCACTTATCCACATTAAATGTCAGTTGCCACAGCTCTGACCATTTTTCTAGTTTACCTAAATTATTTGCCATTTGGCTTATCCCTCCTGGAACATCAACACTGATAGATAGCTTAGTATCATCAGCAAAAATACATACCTTACCTTCAAGACCTTCTGTAATATCACTAATAAAAATATTAAAGAGAATGGGCCCAAGTATAGATCCCTGAGGTACCCCACTGGTGACAAGCCCATGCTTTGAATATACTCCATTGACTACAACCCTCTGTTGCCTGTCACTCAGCCACTGCCTTACCCATTCAACAATATTGGAATCCAAACTTAAAGATTGCAGTTTATTGATGAGCTTTCTATGTGCAACAGTGTCAAAAGCCATACTGAAATCTAGGTAAGCAATGTCTACTGCACCACCCCGATCTATTATATTAGTTACCCAACCAAAAAGTCAGTAAGATTAGTTTGGCATTATCTCCCTGAAGTAAATCCATGTGATTTTAGATGTACAACAATCCTATCCTTTAACATGGTCTCCATTACTTTCCCCACTACTGAAGTAAGGCTTACTGGTTTATAGTTGTACGACTCCTCCCTACTATCTTTCTTGTGAATGGGAACAACATTTGCTAACTTCCAATCTTCTGGGACTATTCCTGTCAACAATGCTTGGTTAAATAAATCTATTTTAATAACTTTGGGTGCATTCCATCAGGTCCCATTGACTTATTTGTCTTTACTTTTGACAGTTGAAATAGAACCTCTTCCTCTGTAAACTCACGTGTAATAAATGACTCATTTATCCTTTTTCTTAACTGAGGTCCCTTTCCTTCATTTTCATCTGTAAATACCGAACAAAAATAGTCATTGAGGCAGTCAACTAGACCAATAGCCTCAGTGCCTCTCTCCACAACACCACTAGCCTCAGTGCCTCTCTCCACAACACCACTAGCCTAAATGCCTCTCTCCACAACACCACCAGCCTCAGTGCCTCTCTCCACAACACCACTAGCCTCAATGCCTCTCTCCACAACACCACTAGCATCAGTGCCTGTCTCCATATCACCATTACACTCTGAAATTAGGAATTATGTAGAGCAACATACTGTGCAATATGCCTTTTATCCACAAGTCTACCAGATCCTACAGTGATCCATCTGCCATTCCTAGTATGTCTCTGCGGCAGTGGCTTTGCAGCAGTTCCAGCCTGAGTTTGTTTACCAGATAATTTACAAATCTCAGTCTTCAAAAATACAATCTCCTACCGCAAGATAGAGAACTGTCTACAGATTACACAACAACCAAACCTCCAAAAAGTGGAATGTGAAACAAATGCATAGCAACTATTACATTGATCTAAGTCTGCCATTCCAATGAGGTGAATAATTGAAATCAAACAAATCTTAGGCATGGGAGGTGCGGGAGGACAGGAAGATGAGCCTCGCCGCCGCATTCATTATGGACTGTAACGGCGCAAGTTGGGAGCGTGTAAGGCCACCGAGAAGCGGATTACAGTAGTCAAGTCGAGAAAGGACAATGGAATGGACCACCGCCTTAGTCGCATCTGGCGTTAAGTAGGGGCGGATGCGCGCAATGTTTTTGAGATGGAAATGTCAGGATTTAGCGATAGATTGAACATGAGGCTTGAAGGAGAGGTCGGAGTCAAAGAGAACACCTAGGCAGCGAGCCTGCGTGGTGGAGCTGATAGTAGCACCGTTGACTTGGAGGGAGACAGACACAGGAGTAACAACACTTGAGGGAGGAAAGACCCGAATTTCAGTTTTGGTCAAGTTTAGTTTAAGAAAGTGGTCAGCCTTCCAGTTAGAAACAGCAGAGAGGCAGTCAGAGACACTAGTCAAGAGGGACGGGGAGAGATCAGGAGAGGACAGGTAGATTTGCGTGTCATCCGCATAGAAATGATAATTGAAGCCAAAGGAGCTAATGAGTTTACCAAGGGAGGCAGTATAGATGGAGAACAGTAGGGGACCAAGGACTAAACCTTGGGGGAAACCAACAGAGAGGAGTTGGGGAGAAGAAGAAAAGCCAGAGAAAGAAACACTGAAAGAGTGCTGGGAGAGGTAGGAGGAGCACCAGGAGAGAGCAATATCTTGTAGACCGATATTGCGGAGGATGAGAAGAAGCTGTTGATGATCAACAGTGTCAAAAGCCGCAGACAGGTCAAGGAGAATTAGGATAGAGTAGTGACCACGAGATTTTGCAGCGAGTAGATCATTGGATACTTTGGTCAGTGCCGTTTCCACAGAGTGCTTAGCGCGGAAACCAGACTGAAGCGGGTCTAGCAGAGAGTTGGACTCGAGGAAGTCTGTCAATCTCGCATACACAATTCTTTCAAGGATCTTGGATGCAAAAGGCAGTAGCGAGATAGGACGATAGTTGGATGGGGAGTTAGGGTCAAGATTGGGCTTCTTTAGAATTGGGTTTACAGTTGCATGTTTGAAGGGTGATGGAAATATACCAGAGGAGAGAGAGAGAGAGATTGAGAATTTTAGTGAGAGGTGGAGAAAGAGAAGAAGACAGAGTACGGATGAGATGTGAGGGAATTGGATCTAGGGAGCAGGTGGTGGGGCGGGAGGACTGGAGCAGAGCAGAAACCTCTTCCGATGTAGCGGGTGCGAACATAGAACAGCAGAGGGAGTGAAGTTATGGGAAGTATTGCAAGGGGAAGAAGAAAGATGAGAGATCTCTTCTCTGATTGTAGAGATCTTGTCAGTGAAGTGAGTTGCAAAGTCTGAGGCAGTCAAGTTAGTAGGTGGAGGAGGAACAGCAGGGCGAAGAAGAGAGTTAAAGCAGTGTGAGTGAGTTTGAGATGAAAAAGTTGTGTATGGTTGTTGATTTTAAATTACTGCAGATGGAGCAGGCATTCCAGAGTGCACACTGAATTTTGTTAAGTGAGGGTAAAGTGCAGGGTATTGTGATGAGGTTTTTGGGGTTTCTGGTTGTCTTAGTGTGTGTAGAGAAGGTGAAGGGCCCTGGATTGGGAGAGACATCACCAGCTGCTAGAAGTAGGAGGAGAGAAAGTGACAGGAGGTGTGAATGGGTTTTGTATGCATGGGGTCTAGGATGAGATCGATTGTGGGTTGGAGTGAGAGAGTAGAAAAATTAGTGTAAGGCATGAGATGAGAGAAGGGGGAGTGTAGCAGAGAAGGGCATATGTAAATGTGGATGGGGGGATGAGTGAAGTGGGTGTAAGGAGAGATTTTTATACTGAGGAAATAAAGAGGAGGAGAAAACAGATCATTGCTAATCTGTGAAAAATAAAAATTGGAGATAATTGGAATATCAAGAGCAGGTGAAGGTAGGAAAAATGTGTTTTGTGGGTTAAGAAAGTGCAGGAGTGTACTAATAAGAGACAGGTTTTTTTTAACCTAACTAAAATGTAGGTGTGACAGACAATCTATAAATGTAATAATGAGCATGGGGTGGAATGGGATGGGTGGGGTGGGGAGGGGAGAGTGGGCATCAGGCTTGCTCCCTGAAGGAATGGGCTTGCAAAGTTGGGGAATCAGGCTGTTGAATAAAGAGATGCAAGGGTCAGATACAAATACATTGATGTGTATTTGGATGTATACATTGTAGGGGAAG
Organism: Pelobates fuscus; assembly: GCF_036172605.1. Lineage (NCBI taxonomy): Eukaryota > Metazoa > Chordata > Amphibia > Anura > Pelobatidae > Pelobates > Pelobates fuscus. The sequence goes on from NC_086321.1 coordinate 313,675,925, forward strand.
TTGTAAGTCTCAAGCATATAACACATTTAGAGCCCCATCCCCTATTATACAATCCATAGTTTAATTTAAGCATTTTAATATTTAAATAGATTCTCCAGTGCCAGAAAAACAAACTGTTTTCCTGGCACTGCAGGTCCCCTCTTCCTCCCACCTCCCATCCCAAGTTACCGGCAGGGGAGACCTATTGCGCATGCGTGGCCGGCGGCGGGGAGACCTAATGCGCATGTGCGGCAATGCTGTGCACGAGCATTAGACCTCCCCATAGGAAAGCATTGAATAATGCTTTCAATGCTTTTCTATAGGGATTTTGGCGACGCTGGAGGTCCTCACATAGTGTGAGGACGTCCAGCGTCATTATAACACACTTTTCGTGTTCTATGAACATGGAAGTGTCCTCTAGTGGCTGAGGACTTTACCCTGCAAGGTAAATATTGCAGTTTATGAAAACTGCAATAGTTACACTTGCAGGGTTAAGGGTAGAGGGAGTTGGCACCCAATGGGCAGAAGTGGTCTGGGTGCCTGGAGTGTCCCTTTAAGACTTCTATTATGCTGCACTATTTTTTTAAATTCCCTCAGCAGCAAAGAAATAAATTCAAATCAATAGAAAAAACAGGTATAACATCACAATGACAATATCCACCTGGTAACATAAACATCCAATCAGTGAAATCCTTATCCTATAGTAGGTGGAACATAGGTGACCACTTCCTCTTTCTTTGCTGCTTCCTCAGTTAAGTACAATCTATCTCACGGTTTTCCTAACTGTGGGATCTTTTTTTTATAGTGATTATCGTGATTTGTCATATTACCACCTTAGTGACTGGTACATTGATTACTGGTCATTTTTTTGTGTTATATATATATCCGTTTATTTTTATTTATTGTGCTTACATAAAATTATTATATAGAATGCCCATTTTCCTTTCCTTACTGGAGTTTACTTTCCCCTCCTTATATTGTCAGACCGTTTGGAGGTTTTTCCTATCTCCATTGCGTTACCATGCTCTCCACTTGGTTTCCCCCTTGTTCGCAACCTGCCTGCTCTCTGCTCCATTTCTCTGAGCTGTGTGTTCGACCGTGCATGACGGAACACGTTTGGCGGCCATCTTGGAATTCAGCGGTTTGCTGTGTTCGCGTTCATAAGCCGTCCTTGTTTGTGCAGACAGTGTTCGGCTCCCGAACGCACGCTACAGCACTGTTAAATCCAGCCGCTGCGGCCATCTTTTTGGTTTCTAATTCCATAGCGGCAACCATTTTTCCCTGCCAGTTTTTCTCTGGACCGCCCCTTTTCTTCCCTTATTGGAGTTGGTGTCCAGTAGTAATTCATGGTTGGATGGCTCCCTGTTTGATCCTGCGTCCCCCTTTAATATTTAAGTACTTTTATGAGTACATTTCTTACTTTAATTAATTTCCTGTGGGTTACTTAACCCTAGGTTTTTCAGCCTTTATTTTCTGTGGGTGTTATTATTATTATTAACTGTTCTTTTCAATATTAATTGTATTCTGCCCAATATCAATATGCAATCTGCTAAAGATTTACCTACGCCCTCTGGGTCACAAACTGAACCCCAGATTCCCTTAGGACTCCCGTCTATAATGTCTGGGGATGAAGACGATTTTCCGGCCTTTGAGGAAATTCAGGCGATCATAGACACTACTGTGTCTAAGTCCATGTCCAAAGCCCTGGCATCTACCATGGACATTATATCCTCATCTATATCAAAGTCCTTTACGCAGGCCTTGTTACAGGCCCAGCTGTAGGTCCCTCAGGCCTCTCTGCCGGCTGCGATACCACCTACCTCTCATCCCCATGCCCCAGCCACAAGGCCTTAGCTAAAACAAAGCACTGCTCCAAATCTGTTATGATGGACAGTTTGAAACCTATCAAAGATGGCGTGTTTTTTTTTCGAACCACCGCGCATGAAGCCCCAATTGATTCCTCTAAAAAGAAAAAGAGGAGAGTGCTCTGGACTCTGATTCAGACCATTCTGATAATTTATCCAACCCTGATTCAGACTATAATTTTGAGGAGGATCTTAAACCCTCTCATTATACTCTTGCCACTGGAACTTCTGGCTCTGAATTGTCTCGCTCAGATTTACCTAAGGGTGAGCCTTTATTTGATCCTGATGACGTCATCCTCGCTCAGCAGAATGATCACCAGCTGAGCATGTGACACGCTACATTGCAACCCAGGTCCACAAGCCTCTTGATAAGGCAACCCGTAATAAATTGCAGGCAGAATGCCCACGCCCCACTGTACCAGATTATGTCTGCAAGACTCCCCAAGTTGACTCCAAAATTGTTCAGTTCTTGGGCAAGACTTTTACCTGCGCAATTGTCAGGATAAAGTGTTGGATATTTTGGGTCCAGCAACCAAGATCTTCGAAGCTGTAGAAGAATCCTTAGCTCAAGACGATGTTCTAGATCATCTCACAATTAGAGGGTAAACTGCTTGATTGGCAACGCAAACACCGATCTTGCCACAGAGCGACGTAAATCAATCCGCTTAAAGAGTGAGCCAAAACTCACGGTTAGTGAGGCTTTTGTTAAATACCTGGGCTCCTATGTCCAAACATTTATGGCCTTGGACAAGGCACAGACAAATATGAGGAGGGTATTTAACCCCAATGCTGGGGCTGGCAGAACCAGGGGCCGTCTGTCCGGCAGAGTCAGAGGTTCACAACGTCCGAACCGAGGCTCGTACACGGGGAGAACCCCCTTCCCTTTTTTGTTTTTTTATTCTTTATTTTTGAGTTCAGGTAAGGAGCATTACAATTCTCACATGCACCGTGTCATCTTTACAATTGCAAGGACAACAAATAACTGTGTTCCATTACGTTGACATATCACATTACTCTGTTTCTCTGAGCAATACAAGTGTATAACCCACCCCTCTTCCTTTGCCCTTCTCCCGTTGTACAGTTATTCCTAGGTGTGTACCGCGGTGGATTACCTATCGATATGCTAGTTAACTGCTTGGCTTGCCCGTGTACTGCTCCGTTCTGTTAGAGGAGTGTCCTTAGTGAGCCTATGCCCTGTTATGAACAGTGTTTATGCGTATTACTACTGCTGTAGGTCCTTTCTGACAACGTATTAATGGGGGTCTGGTGCTCTCACTTGATGCCTCTGGTACAGAGAGTGCGTCTTGCTTTTGTCCGTTTAGGCTGTCGCTCCCGACCGAAAACTGATTTTAGGGTAAGTGGGGGGGGGGGGGGGGGGGGGAGGGGGAGGTAATGTGACGCAAAGGTAATGTGACGCAAAGCCTGTCTAGTGTGTCTCATGACATCTGTATCGTCCTGTCTATATAGTCCTCCCATGGTTGCCACACTTTTGAGAAGGTGCCCATGGTGTTGCGTATTTGTGCTGTCAATTTGTCCATCAAACAGTTGTCTTTTATTTTGTGTATTACTTTGTGCATAGGAGGGGTGTCCGGGCTGAGCCATTGTTGGGTCAGCGCTCTTCTGGCCGCTAAGGTAATTTTATTAACTAGTTTCTGTTCTCTTGCCGTCAGGTTGTCTTGTGGTTTTGCTAGCAGATAAGTCCATGGGTCTTTGTTTATCGGCCATGCTAGTACTGTCGTCATCAGTGTCTCAATGTCCGACCAGTATCCTGCCACTTTGGGGCATGTCCACCACATGTGGATGTAAGATCCTCTCTCTCCGCAACCCCTCCAGCATGTGTCCGTGGTGGTTTTCCCCATCCTATATAATTTGGCTGGTGTAGTGTACCACCTCAGGAGGGTTTTGTATGCCTGTTCCTGAAGTGTTACACATATGGACACCTCCGCTGCTGCTTCCCATATGTCCCTCCAGTCCTCCCCTTCCAGTGTGTGTTGTAGATCTTTTTCCCATTGGGTGATGTAGGCAGGGAGTTCTGCGTCTCTGTCTGGGGCGCTGAGTTGTGCATATAATGTGGTGATCAAGCCCTTGCGTGTTGATTCTGTGATGCATAATTTCTCATAACTGGTCAGTGGAGCCCTAGCTGTCTTTCTTATTTCAGGGTGTTTTGCGAAATCACGTAATTGGATGTACCTGAAGAGGTCTCTAGTTTGTAATGGTGCATGTTGTTTTAGCTCCTCAAACGTTTTGAATGTGTCCCCATTGTATAAGTGGTAGTACCTTTGTAGGCCCGTGTGTTCCAATCCTTTAAAATCGCGTGCCCTCATGCCGGGTGGGAATGCTTTGTTTCTCAAATAAGGGGTGAGGGTGTTCTGGTCAATGCGTATTTATGTGCGGTGGTATCCCATATTCTGATGGAATTAGTTATTTCTGGGCAGACTGTGCGCAGGGCTGGTCTGTCTGGTTTTGGGACCCAAATCCAATATTGAGGGAGGTCCGATCCCATCATTAGTGATTCCAGGTCTGCCCATCTACGTGTCTCTGGGGGTGAATGCCACTCTATTATTTGGGCTAATTGCGCTGATAGATAATATAGGTGGAAGTTGGGCAGCCCTAATACCCCCAGTCCCTTTGGTCTGTAGAGTGTGCGTCTAGCAATTCTGTGCCTTTTGTGTGCCCAAATAAACTTATCTATTGTGGTTTGTAAGAGTTGGAGATCCCCTTTCGTGAATTTGATGGGCAGTGCCTGGAACAGGAATAGCATCCTCGGCAAAACATTAATTTTGATGGCGTGAAGTCTGCCGATCCATGAGATCGGCTTTTCATGCCATGTTTCTAATTCTTTAATTAGCGTTTTTAGCATTGGTGTGTAATTTTCCTGATATAGTCGTGTGATGTCCGTCGTTAATCGTACTCCTAGGTATTTTATGTGCTGTTGGTTTAGTTTGATATGTGCCGTTTTCCCTATCAGCGCCGTGTCCTCTGCCGTCAACCCCAGCGGCATAGCCTCTGATTTCTCCAGATTTATTTTATACCCCGATACCTGTGTGAATTCCCCTAGTAGGTGGATCAGGCTTGGGAGGGAGGTTTTCAAATCAGTAATCGTTAGTAGGATGTCATCTGCGTATGCAGATACTTTATATTGTTCTGTTGCTATTGTCAGTCCTTGTATTTTAGGGTGATCCCTGATCTTGTGCAGGAGGGGTTCTAGGGCCAAAATGAAGAGAAGTGGCGAGAGTGGGCAGCCCTGCTGTGTACCATTGCTTAACTTGAATGGTTTCGGGGTCGCTCCTGGCATGGCTATCTGAGCCTGCGGGGACGTGTACAGTGCCCTAACCGCCGTGATGTAGTTGTCTGGTAAGCCTATATGGCGCAGGAGGGCGAACAAGTAATGCCATTGGATCCTGTCGAAGGCCTTCTCTGCATCCAGTGACAGGACGAGAGAAGGCGTTCGGGTCTGTCCGGCCCACCAGGAGAACCCCCTTTCCTGAACAGAAGTCCACACCAACCTTTTTCTCTCAACGAAGCAGACTATGGGTGTCAATTGGCTCACAAGGTGTTTCGTCGGGACGACGTCCTTACGGTAAGCTATTACAATCAGTTTTCTTCCCTGTTCGTAGTGGGGGGCAGACTCACTCATTTTCCCCAAGTCTGGGATCTTATTACATCAGATGCTTGGGTACTCAGGGCTGTCAATGGATATCTAATAGATTTTGTGTCTCTTCCTACCCAGCATTGTCCACCCAGGGAGATTGTTTTTTCCCCACTAGACATGACCCTTGTTTCCAACGAGACAAGAGAATTGGCACACAAAGTTGCCATCCAAGAAGTCCCAATGCAAGCCCCGGGTTTTGTGAGCAATTTGTTTCTAGTTTCCAAGAAAGGAGGCAGAGTCCGTCCCATAATCAATTTGAAACCGCTAAACTGTTATGTGATATTATCATTTCAAGATGGAAAGCATTCATTGTCTAAGAGATTTACTCCAACCAGCAGATTGGATGGTCAAGTTAGACCTAAAAGATGCCTACCTCCCGGTACCCATTGCAGACGTTTATCAAGACTTCCTGCAATTCACGTGGCAAGGAAGGAAATGGCGGTTCCGCTGGCTTCCTTTCTGCCTATCTGCTTTCGGCGTGGTGCTTCACCAAGCTCATTAAGCCAGTTATCGCTCTCCTCCGCAGTCGAGGGATCTGTCTTATCATTTATCTAGACAATATACTTCTGTTATCCCAGTCGGTCCCTCTACTTCGTACTCAACAGTTGGACCACGATCTTGCTGCAGAATCTGGGCTTCATTATAAATTGGGAAAAGTCCATACTCATTCCCACTCAAAAGAGTTTCTGGGTCTTCTAGTGGACTTGCCTCTGCAAACTCTATACCTACCAATGTCAAAACTAAAAACATCAAAAAAGAGATACAACGCATTCTTGCCACAATTCTCTCTCAAGCATTTGGCCCACGTGATCAGGCTCCTGGCTGCCTCCCTACAAGCCATATTTCCTGGCCCTCTTCACTAAAGAGCCCTCCAACGTCTACAGGCCTCGTACCTCAGGGGTGGTGCCTCATACGAGGCTATTGTGACACTGGCGGCGGAGGCAAAGTAGGAACTCCACTGGTGGCTCCTACACATGGAAGTGTGGAATGGCAGGGCCATTTTTGGATCGAATCCAGACGTGGTCATAGAATCCGACCTAGAAGTGCTTACGGTTTGGGTGCGCACTGTGGAGATGTCTCCACAGGCGGAAGATCGTAAGAACTGGGATCAATGTTGCATATAAATTGCCTAGAACTCATAGCAGGATCCTTTGCACTCTATCCCAGTGCTTAATCCTATTAAAGATCGAAAACATCTCAGCTGTCCATTATATCAATCATCTAGGAGGTACAAAGTCCAAAGTCATGACGAATCTGGCCCGAGATTTTTGGCAGTTTTGTCTTCAGCACAATATTGCGGTCAGATCTTTTGTATCATTGGGGCCCTTTGGAAATAGACTTGTTAGCATCTCACTTGAATGCCCAGCTTCCAAACTTTTTCAGTTGGAGGCCGGATCCTGCGGCATGGGCTACGAATGCATTCTCCCAGGACTGGTCCATCGCCAGGAGCTATGCATTCCCTCCATTTGCCCTCATCCCTGGCTGCCTCCTCCATCTTCGACGCCAATCGTGTTTTCTGGTCATAGTGATCCCCCTTTTCCCATCGCAAGCTTGGTTCCCTCCCCTAGTGGAGAAGGCTATAGACGGCCCGGACGGGACCCACCACCCCTTGATCCTCCAGGGCCTCCACTGTCTCATGGCGTGGCTAATTTCCAGGGACCCTGGTCAATCGAGGGAGTTTTGCAATAGACTCTCAGACTTCGAGGGCGCATTGGCACCCGGCACGAGACAGTCTTACAAGTCTGCTTGGTGCACATGGAATGACTGGTGCATGGAACGGGGTGTGGATCCCCTATCAACTTCTGTGACCAATGTCCTCCATTTTTTACTTTCCTTTATGATAACGGGAAGGCATATCTGACAATCTACCACTAAGCCATTTCAGCTGGTCATGCCGGTATTGATGGTATTGATGGTGCTCAGGTTGGGTGTCACCAGTTTGTTTGTCGGCTTCTTCGCTGCATTCGTTTCGCATGCCCGTCTCTTCCTCGCTACTCCTCCTTATGGGACGTTTCCCTGGTGCTGAATTTTCTTAATGGCCAGATAATGAGTCTGTGACGAAATGCCTTTCGTCACTGAATTTATTTGTGACAAGCTGCCCTTTACCCACGGCCGTTGGAGGAGCCTGATTGCCAGCCTCTTACCTGTTGTCTATGGTCCCTGGGAGATTTGGCCCTTCAGGTGCAACATTTGGGCATATTGTATTTTATTGTGCGACTGCTGGCCCTTTAAGCACAGTGAATGGTATTTTATTGTACTGCTGCTGGCCCTTTAAGAACTGTCTGGGGACATATTGAGACTTTGGGTAACAATACCCTTTAAGACTATGGCCCCTGAAAAGTATTAACTTTTATTGGGTGTGTATGGCCCTTTAAGAATCGTCTGGGGACATCTTGTAACTTTGGTGAACAATGCCCCTTTAAGACTATGTCCCCAGACCTGTAAAATAACTTGTTCCTGGCTTTCTTGGTTCAGTAAATAGGGCTTACTGAACCAAGTACCACACAGGCGGACCACCCAGAAGTTAAAGTATGCAGGCAATTTACCTCCCAGGCTGTGAGGTTACTGCAGGTTAATTGCACGTGGCGGCGGCCATCTTTGTTCAGTCGAACGCGGTCAGCGGTGTATGCTAAAGATTCTGTGGAACTGAAATCGGCTACACATTTTACCGAACACCGCTGACCCTTACCTTCTCCTACACTTCGTTTTTCAGCTCCAGAGACTAAGTCCCGTTCGAAATGGGACTTAGTCGTTTTTCGGCATGAAATTGACCGACCGCACAGCCCAAATCTATGGAACTGTTTTGGTCAGGAAAATGTGCTTGCGGTCGGTCATAAAGGGACCTCCAGCTAACTTTTGATCCACTGGAGGGATCTGGCTGATTTTTGGAAGTGTTTATGTTTGAAGTGTGCTGAGTTCAAATATGTAATTTTTATAAAGGATGTACGGTTTTAAAGTTATAGCACATGTATAAAAACTGTAGTTTTCCTGGCTGTAATAATTATGTTAACTGGTTATCTAAAGGGGAGGGAACCTGTGGGTTGCAACCGTTATGCTATTGGCTATTTTACCCCTCCCCTGTGGGCGGTCTTATATGTGTAAGATGGAAATAAAAGCAGACTGGGTGTGCTAGCACCTCAGATAATCTTGTACCTTCATGAAGTTTCGGCTCATGTTTGGGGGGATTGGAGAACTACACTCTGGGGATTGCTATAATCACTATACTCCCCAGGGTATAATCGCTGAGCTCTGCTAAGAGCTTGTTCCTGTTCCTGCTCTCTGGAATTCGGAGAGGTCCACCTACTGGAAGCTGGACCCTGGTCTTGGGTCCAGAGTGGGTGGAGTCGGCAAGACCCCAACCAAGCTGCGGCGGTTCGTGGGGTCTGCAGTGGTTATGGTGTCAGGCAGAGTGCTTGGAGACCTCGGAAAGCACTAGGAGCATCCGTCAGCGGAGGGTACCCGGTCGGGGTGCCAGGTGATCCGTTACAGAGTCTTTATCCCTGAAACAACTAGTTATGCTGTTTTGTTTGATCTCTTGCAAAAGAGTATCGGATGTCAGGACACTATGTTGATGCTCGCTCTTTTTCCCCAGAAGGGGTTGTTTTTGACATTTCACGTAGGATGAAATAGTCTACCTGGTCAGTCTTGTACCCGGCATTTCCTTTGAAACGACAACGCTGTTGGGTGGCGTGTCTATGAAACACGTACCGCCCCCTTCAGACTGGAACAAACCCTCAACTTTTCATCTCCTTTCATAAACCACATGCACCGTTATCTTCTCCCTCCTTGGTTCGTTCGGTCAGGTGGCTTATATCCTTGGCAGGTATCGATACTTCAATTTTTTTCTCCATATTCGGTTCGCAGTGCTATGGCATCTTAGGCCTCCTTTGCTGGCTGTCGTTTGGAGGATATTCTGAAAGAGTCTGAGGTCCTCGGAGTCTATTTTCCGTAATTTCTACTTCAGACCTATCCATAATTTTATGGAATCTGTAATTTCATAGCTTTAAACTAGCATAATAGGAGCCTTCGTGTCTAAAAAAAAGTCCTTGATTTTACTATTAACATGATGTAAAGTCATGATTTTATTAAAGACATGGAGGCGAGTATTATCCCACCCACCCTCCCTTTGGCGGCTATTTTCTATGTCAAGGTAAGTTACTCACCTTTCCTCACTTGTCAAGTGGCCTGTCTGGTATTACTGCTATATTATATTCCTTCATGTCTAATCTAGAGTTCAATTTAATCTAGAATACAGTTAGATTGTCTTTAGTTTCCTAAGACCATTATATTTGGCATTTATTGTGGGTTGTGCTTCCCAGGATGCGTTCAGGTGAAAGATATCAGGATAAATTGTAAAGATTGGAATGACACGAATAGCTGGAGGAGCCTCTGCATACTGATATCTATTATGCTGCACTATAAGTGCCTTTTTGTCGGCACTACGCTTTTGAGTACCTTGTTTGAAATTTTAATCACCTTCAATCTAATAAACATAATAAGCTATCATGGTCTGTTTGAGCTTGTTTTCCAGGTACTTGTCTTTTTAAGTAATAATAAAGAGCCCAGAGATGTTAAAAACAATGGTTTGGCTATTACCACACTAAGCACTTTAATTAAATGTGGGTGAATGTGGCCCTTAGGCTTTATGTCCCTTGTACCACGCTACGGCATTTGCTGGCACTATATAAATAATAATGTACATTAAATTAAATTTTTTTTAAGTATTTTTCCTTTGTCAGCCAATTACCTTTTTGCTGCAACTCTTTTGTAACAGTGACTAGCATATCTCCAGCCACTTGTTAATCCCTGTTGTATACTAAAGAAAAAACAAATATTATTTTACCTTTCAAGTTTTATGTATTTATTTTTTGGCACTAATGTATTTAAGAATCCCTTGGCGGGGGCGGAACTAGGTCCCGACGCAAATCGTCACGCGTCCATGGAGCTCTCTGTAAAGGGGCTGAAATTATAAATTTATGGATCTCTATAAGGAATTAAAAAAAAAAAAAATATTGCTCGCCAGAGGTAGCCTGACTGCCATTAGGTACCGAGATGAGATCCTCAGACCCCTTGTGACACCATATGCTGGTGCGGTTGGCCCTGAGTTCCTCCTAGTGCAAGACAATGCTAGACCTCAGTGGAGTGTGGAGGGTGGAGTGTGTCAGCAGTTCCTGCAAGACGAAGGCATTGATGCTCTGGACTGCCACGCCCATTCCCCAGACCTGAATCCAATTGAGCACATCTGGGACATCATGTCTCGCTCCATCCACCAATGTCACATTGCACCACAAACTGTCCAGGAATTGGCAGATGCTTTAGTACAGGTCTGGGAGGAGATCCCTCAGGAGACCATCCGCCACCTCATCAGGAGCACGCACAGGCACGTGGAGGCCATACACACTACTGAGCCTCATTTTGACTTGTTTTAAGGACATTACATCAAAGTTGGATCAGCCTGTAGTGTGTTTTCCACTTTAATTTTGAGTGTGACTCCAAATCCAGACCTCCATGGGTTGAAAAATTTGATTTCCCTTTTTTAATTTTTGTGTGATTTTGTTGTCAGCACATTCAACTATGTAAAGAACAAAGTATTTCAGAAGAATATTTAATTCATTCAGATCTAGGATGTGTTATCATAGTTGTGCTAGAAAGCTTGCCAGCCTGGGCTGACAAGCTTTCTAGCACAACTAAGATATATGTCTTTTTTGTGTCACTACATTTGTGAGTGAACAAATTTGTATCTATTTTTTTACTGTGTTATTAAATACTTCACTATGTTTTATCTTTTTATCTCTTTACATGGTTATACCTGCCTACATGCATGGTAATTATATTCACACGTTTGTGATTGTGGCACACCCATTGGTATATGTCTTTTAACTATACTATATATTCACTTGTACTGTTTTTGGGATTGGGGGTGATCCCTGTTTTGGAGTGGCTAGCCTGCACTGTATTTTGCACTTTATTCCCACATACTGTCCCTTGTAGATTATTTACTAAATTTAGGGAGGCATGAGGGGACCAGGGTGGCTTTTAACCCTATAGGGTCAGGAATACGTTTGTGTTCCTGACCCTATAGTGCTCCTTAAATTCCCCCTAATATCTCTCCCTCCCCCAGCCCCCCACAATTGTTGAACAGGAGGTTTATCCTATTTCAGACATTATGAGCAAATCTTAGGATGCTGCTAGCTCATGCCGCATCAAGTCCTATCACAGAATATGTATATATTCAGTATGTAAAGTTTTAAACAATACACAGGAGCCACTGAATAAAGTTATTTCTTCCAACATAGTTTCACCTTCTTGCACTGATTAAAACATTATACATCCTGAGACATTCTGTGACAAGGACACAGTCTTGACATTAAAAGCAGCATAAGGGTAAAAGGACTAGAGAGCACTTAGAGCAAAGGGGATTTTAGTCAGAAGAAAGTGGCTGTGAACACACTTTAAAAAATAAAATGCATCTTAGACAAAAATAAACATGCTCCAGAATGATGTTAAGATGGTTGTCTTGCATGAATGTATCAATTGATAACTGTTGACATCTAGATTTGAAGAAAGAAAGAAAAAAACCAACTTGCTCCATTCGAAATTTAACACACAATTACAGACACAGAGATACAAAACATAGGATCGCAAAGAAGGAGACTAAGAAAAACACCTTAAGAAAGTAGGCATGTTTAGTGACTTCTATACCCACTGCATTATAAAAAAGCCCATCCCCCCATATATAAAAAATACATATATGTTAAAAATAATTCATGCTCAGGTTTACAGGTGAGATATGCCATTAAACTGTAAACACATTCACTTGGCAAAGCAAACCAGTTGTGAAGACAAGGCCTACAGAAATCCTTCACTAACATTTTTAGAATTAAAAGTGGTGCTTTGCAGTAATTTGATACCATGATCCAGATCCTCTTTTACAAAAAGAATCAGCTGTAGGAAATTCACAAATGAAAGTCTAGGAAGAAGAAACCAAGCTGTTCTTTTTAGAATCATTACAATTCATACCAGTTCAAATACCAGCATTTGTATTCTTAATGAATGCTTGAACACATTTACATATAATGTAAATAATGACAAATGCACAAGGGATACTTCAGTTACCCTTACATATATCTAATTAGTCCCATTTGAGATGATCTGCAAAAAGTTATTATAGCGGTACATTCAGTTTGTCATCCTACATAAAATGGGTCACAAGCTAAACTGAACAAAAGTATTATTCTAAAGAAAGCAGTCTTTGCTTATGCTTCTATGTCAGCAAACTGATTCTTTCACCAAGAAAAAAAAAATAAAAATAAAAAAAAAAGATTGATACAAGATCATTGTGTGTGTTTGGGCTTTGCAGAGTATAAAATAATCAGACTATATAAAGATGCTAACCAAATTTGTAGTCTCACATGGTGAATTTACCCTGTAAAACAATCATAGGACAAGATTATATTGCACAAGTGATATAATTTGCTCATAACCATATGTCTATAGTATATGTAGACATTAAATATTAAACTACAATTCCATTGAGATGCCTCAAGTCCAAGAAATGATTTTCTCTTTAGTGTACATTCAATAAAATGAAAAGAAAAAAAGAAAAAGGTTCCACTCAAATATCCTGTTTGTAGGTCAATTCCCATGAGTGATAATAGGTCAATTATTTGTTTTCCTCTTCTCCAAATCCTGTAACTTTGTTTTCAATATTTGTTCCTCAAACTGATTTCTTTCCCTAAAGAGGTAAAAAATAAACTGAATTATAGTTTGCCAAAAGCTTCTTTTTTCATCAGATCCCTCAAGTTGAAGGGGTCAAGTTAGAGGAGGACTGAGGAGGGAAGGGGAAATTGCACACTCTGGCTGGAGCTAGGAACAGAAAAAGAGTTGGCAGCTGAGTAGGGAAACGAGGAAGACCAATTAGCACAGTGGGTAGAGATGTTGGAAAAAAGGGAAAACAGTGAAAATATATATATATATTTTTTTTAGCAAAATCAATCCTAAATAAATCACCGGGTCCCTCTTACCTTTTACTAACAGAAGGTCCGTCCAAATATTTCTTTTCAGCTTTTTCATAATTAAGGTGATCTGTAGCAGAGATAGCACAAATAATAGCCTGAAAAAATAAAATGATGAGAGATTTATTGTAACGGACCGTTTCACTTTCAAGAGGATAAAACCCAGTTTAGGCGATATCCCCCTTTCCAGATGCACAGGCAGCTACTGCAAACACCACTCTCCCGACTGGAACCACACGAACACTGGAACAGAGGAGGATAAAACCCAGTTTAGGCGATATCCCCCTTTCCAGATGCACAGGCAGCTACTGCAAACACCACTCTCCCGACTGGAACCACACGAACACTGGAACAGCTGAACAAGAAAATCAGACATCAGCTTACACTCCTGGCAGTCAGCATACAATCCAATTCCCCCAAAGAACGAGACGACACATCGCTTTGAGGGTTAAGCAGGAACTCTGGACTGGCTCATCCAGCCCGGCTTTTATTACAAGAGTACACATACAGGCCACACCCAGGGGGAGGCATAAAAGAACCAATGACATAGATGTTACATCCCACACATCCCCCTCCCCTTAGTGTGACACATAATCCCATTATGCATACAGTTTAAAACATACTTTCCACACATACACTGTAACTTTAAAACTATACATTCAATCTCCATAAAAATTACATATTCGGAATCAGCACACTTCAAACATAAACACTTCCAAATCAGCCAAATCCCCCCAGTGGATCAAAAGTTAGCTGGAGGTCCCTTTATGACCGACCGCAAGCACAATTTCCTGCCCAAAACAGTTCCATAGATTTGGGCTGTGCGGCCGGTCAATTTCATGCGAAAAAACGACCATTTCGAACGGGACTTAGTCTCTGGAGCTGAAAACGAAGTGTAGGAGAAGGTAAGGGTCAGCAGTGTTCGGTAAAATGTGTAGCCAATTTCAGTTCCATGAATTTGGCTACACATACCGCTGACCTCGTTCGAATGAACAAAGATGGCCGCCGCCATGTGTTCGTTTGTCAAATGGCGGCCACTTCGACTACTTCGGCACCATCCGAAGTGCCCATTTAAAGCTGCAGCACTGTTCCAAATTATTTAAAGGGACAGTCTTATAAAATCCAATCTGCTAAAAGAGTCTTTAACAGGTAATACCTTCCAGGGGCCATAGTCTTAAAGGGTATTGTTACCCAAAGTCTCAATATGGCCCCAGACAGTTCTTAAAGGGCCAGCAGCAGCCCAATATAAAATAAAACATGCCCAAATGTAGTTTTTAAAGTGCAATATGTCCAGGGGCCATAGTCAGCGGGCAGGAGGCGGGCAAACTGGCCTCTCCAATGCTCAGTGGCGAGGTTGGTTTCGCCACATTTATATTAAAACCAGACAAAATGATGAAGGGTCTTCATGAGAATAGAGAACATAACATTGTCTGCATTTGCAGCAACTTGTATGGCCGATCTAAAGTATAAATAACAATAAAGATGACAAATGTTTAATATAGTGCTTAAACTTTTCCACTTGCTCTCTAGACACTGATAAGTAGATAATCAGCTTTGGAGAATGGACTACACTGTCACAGTGTTATAATCGGTCTCAATAATATTGAACTGAAAATGGAGGAACAACTGCAGAAGTGATAGAAATATACCTTTCAGAAAGACAAAAAGAAAGTCTAGCATTAGAACTTGAGATTTTATTTATCTCTTAATGAATCAAGTTGAAGACAATTTCTCTCTTACTTCTAGTTTTGGCATGAAGGAAAAAATAAAAACGTTATGCAATTCTCTTGTTTGCATTAAAAAGAAAAAACAATAATAATGTCCTCTCTTATACAAATTTGTATTTATAATCAATTCAAAATAAAGTTAATGAGTGGCACATAGAAATGTATTCTCTTTATATGCAGGTTGCAGCAATAATTAAACTTGATAATTGTTACATAGCAATTGATTATCCTTATGTGCAGGTTGGAGCAGTAATTAAACTTAAGAAGTGGCACATATAAATCGATTATCCTTCTATGCAGGTTGCAGCAGTAATTATATTATATAGAAGTAATATTTAATGTTTCTCTTGAACATCCTGTAACTTTAGTAGAATTTGCAGGTATCAGTAAGAAGGAGATTGATCCTGGGATTAACTGAAGTTCCATAATACAAGAGTCCTTGCTGGGAACTGATGCTGGAGAGAACGAGGTGAACGAGGCTGGAAGAAGCGAAAACGGTAGCTCAGCGTTGAGTCCGTCGTTGGATCAAAATAACTCAGCGATTTGAGTTTGGCGCGGCTTCCCTATAAGGCAGGTGAGTGGAGAGTCATCTAAATGGGAGGAGCTTACTTCCGAACGCGGAAGTAACTTCAGGGGAGCGTGGAGTTACAGTAATTATATGACAGGACCCCTTCTCAAGGGAGCACCCTCAGGGTGTTATTAATGGGGTTTATAACGATAACATTTGTGAAATGCGGAGACCTTTCTAGGGGCATGAACATCGGTTGATTTCTCCCAGGTATCATCTTCACTTTAATATCCCTTCCATCTTATCAGGAACTGTAATGTTTCATGATGAAAACGTGAATAGAGTATTCTTTGGACTTCGTATTCATCTTGACCATCAATGGAGATGGAATCAGGATTACTTTGGAAATTTCTGAAGAAAGGATCAGACCTGTGAGGTTTGAATAAGGATATATGGAATACAGGATGTATTTAACCGAATGAGAAAGAATAAGTTTGAATACGGATTAATTTATAACCTTTTCAATAGGAAAATGCCCAAGGTAAAGAGAATTAAATTTTTTCGAAGGACGATTAGATATAACGATTTTTGAAGAAAGCCAAACCAGATCATCAACTTTGTTGGGCGGAGAAGTCCTCCTTTTGGCGTCTGAGGCTAGGACAGTTGTCTAGAATACGATCAGAAGAGGCACAATACATGCATAGATTCAAGTGTCGTCTTCTTGTTTTCTCTTCAGGAGACAGCTGACTCTTCATTAAGCCAATTTCCATAGGTTCATAACTATTGACCTTGTCGTGGGTTTTAGAAGTAGTGGATGAAGTTCTCCAGGGAGATGACAGTTTTTTCTGCCTTACGTTCACAAATTCTTCTATCAATGTTAATTGATAAATTGATTAATCCATTTAAAGTAGCAGGGAGTTAGGTTCTATAGAGTTCATCCTTAACTGAGTCAGATAGGACCAATCTGAACCGCTTCCTGAGTGTGATGTTGTTCCATTGAGTTTCAATAGCTCATCTTTTAAACTCAGCGATGTAATCTTCTACCTGTCTCTTTCCTTGATGGAGTGTTCTTATAGCAAGGTCAGCCATTGCTTGTTTGTTTGGATCCTCATATAACAGACATAGCGTCAAAAAATTCTTCAATGGAATCAAGAATAGGATAATTATTTTAAAAAAAAAATATGAGCCCATGCCATTGGCTCTCCTCTAAGAAAATAAATTACTGAACAAACCTTGATCCTATCAGTGGGATAGGATCTAGGTTTAAGAGCAAATAATAATTTACATGAATTGATGAACTCCCTGTATTTGGTACGATCACCTGAAAACTTCTCTGGATTGCATACAGCAGGTTCTGATGAGGAATGGATTGCAGCATCAGGGAGTGGTGGAGGAAAATTCTGATTTTGTATTTCTCTGATATATGCCAGCATCCTTTCGTTTGTTACTTGGAGGTCTTAAAACCCTTGGGAGAGAATATCAACTCGGTATGTGAGAGTATCGATCAAGGAAGTTATATCAGCTGTTCCATAGTATTTTGTAGGCTGAGTTATTCTGTTATAATCCGTCTCAATAATATTAGACTGAAAAGGGAGGAACACAACTGCAGAATAGGTAGAAATATACCTTTAAGAAAGACAAAAAGAATGTCTAGTATTATAACTTGAGAGATTTTATTTATCTCTTAATGAATCAAATTGAAGACAATTTATCTCTTCCAGTTTTGGCATGAAGGAAAAAAGAAAAACGTTGCAATTCTCTTGTTTGCATTAAAAGGAAAAAATAATAATGTCCTCTCTTAATCGAATTTGTATTTATAATCAATTAAAAATAGAGTTAATGAGTGGCACATAAATTTATTATCCTTATATGCAGGTTGCAGCTGTAATTATAAAGAAAAAAAGAGGGATGGAACAGCCCTATCCAAACTGATCACAACAGGGAGGGGGAGGCTGCACACCTGAAAGGAAGGGTAACCCTCAAAACCCTTCAAAGGACTGGAAAAACAGGAAACAACAATTACAGGGTGCGCCAAGAACAAAGTAAATAAATAAAATGTATAATAGGAAAAAAAAAAAAAATACCAGGGAAACAGGCAAATTAAAGTCTCAAATTCACAGGTATATTCTTCAGAAATTCTCAGGACGTCTTGGGTCAAGTTTTCATCAGCATTTATGAAAGAAAACAAACACACAGATGGGACCAATGGTGCAGTAACTTAAAGTAGTATGACTATAGACAACACTGAGATTAAGAAATGCCAACTCACATTTATGGGAGCTATAACCAGCTCGAGTTAAAACAGCATACAGTGGTATTTAAACTCCCCACATGTAGGATATTCAGTGCAGGTTATAAGAAATAAAAACACAAGAGAAGGCCCATAAAAGTATTTTTTCGGACTATTTTAAATACTTTTATATTTATCCTTATTTTTTTACCTGGCATATCCTAAACATCTGAAGCTTTTATACCATCCAAAGAATCCATGGTGGGGATCGTACCACCTAAGCGCTTTACACAGAGCGGTTTGTCTGCTCTGTAAATTACCGTATATACTCGAGTATAAGCCGAGTTTTTCAGCACATTTTTTGTGCTGAAAAACCCCCACTCGGCTTATACTCGAGTCAATGTCTGTATTATGGCAATTTACATTGCCATAATACAGACCAGGACCGCCGGGCTCATTACAAGCCCGGCGGTCCTGTTGGGGGCTGGCAGAGAGCTGTAACTTACCTTCACTGCAGCTCCTGTCAGCTCCCTTCTCCTCCGTGCAGCTCCCCTGTCAGCTCCGTTCTGCTCACAGTCTAAGTCTCGCGACACTCGCAGCCGTCAGTGCGTTGCCACGGGTTACCGTGGCAACGCTGCGCGCAGCACACAGACCTCGAGACTTAGACTGTGAGTCTAAGTGAAGTATGAGTGCACATAGACAACATTTGTTTTGCTATAAGAAACACACGTCCACTCTGTGCTGGAGCACAACACTGTCAGCCTTATCATCACACATTAAATCTGACTATCAATGCCAGAAGGTAAGTGTTTCACCCATAGTAGTGACACATACACATTTTGCTTGTTTGGTACTGGACACAAGCAAAGTTGGCATATTTTTTCAACCATAATTTCCATTCATTTATTGCACTCAAGCATATTGCACAGTTTTGCATATAATAACGTCTATACAAATGGCACAGGTAAAGAAAAGTGCTTCACAAATGATTTATTTGTCCTGATTTGTGGAGTATATATGTCTAAGATTTCAGTGATAATAATAATATAAAAATAATAATATAATATTAAAATAAAATAATATTAAAAATATTAAAATAAAACATTTTAAAGAAAAATGCCCTCCCCTCACCCAGTTTACACACACTACACACACACACACTGCATTCACACACACACACACACACTGCATTAATTATATACACACACACACTGCATTAATTATATATACACACACACAACACACACACACTGCATTCATTATATACACACACACACACTCTGCATTCATTATATACACACACACTCTGCATTCATTATATACACACAAACACACACACACTCTGCATTCATTATATACACACAAACACACACACTCTGCATTCATTATATACACACAAACACACACACACTCTGCATTCATTATATACACACACTAAACACAAACACACAAACACACACACACACACACTCTGCATTCTTATATACACACACAACACACACACACACACACTGCATTCATTATATACACACACTGTAAATAATTATTCAATTAATGTAATTTTATTTAGAAATTTATCAGTAGCTGCTGCATTTCCCACCCTAGGCTTATACTCGAGTCAATACGTTTTCCCAGTTTTTTGGGGTAAAATTAGGGGCCTCGGCTTATACTCGGGTCGGCTTATACTCGAGTATATACGGTATGTAGGTCCTGTCATCCAATCCTTCCATTTTGGTTCTTGGACAGCTGTCACATAATAGAAATTGTCTGCACTGCTTAATTAAAATCTTCCACTATTGCAATTAGATAATGCTTATTTTACTTTTCTAGGTCTCATCCAATACCTCTTGTTTTCTCAAGAATTCACAATTTGTGGTTTGCTAGGTACATTACCCTTCTACGTCCATATTTTTCTTATCAACCCCTTGTTTAGGTTTAGAGAACTGGCTGGATAGGGTCAGGTGCTGGCCTTAGTCTTAACTTTTGTAGCTGGTCCCGCAAAGCCAACTCCCCACCTCAACATGGAGTTTTCGCCCAATCAGCCCACATCATAGTTAAAGCCTCGCATCACCCTCCTTTTGTGTTTATAGTTAGGGCCTCACCTGCCACGACCACACGTTTTGAATCTTTTAATGTCACCGAGAGGCCAACAACCCGCCACAATGTTCAGTGGCTCGAACCCCACAGCCCAAATCATAGGTAGAGCCTCTCCTCTGCCGCTTGGCAACTAGCAGGGCCTCACCTGTCATGGGGTAGTTTGTTTTTCGCTTCAGCACTAGTTAGCAAGCGAGTTCTACAAACATGTGGGAGATATGTTAATCAGCTACCGTATATACTCGAGTATAAGCCGACCTGAATATAAGCCGAGGCCCCTAATTTTACCCCAAAAAACTGGGAAAACTTATTGACTCGAGTATAAGACTAGGGTGGGAAATGCAGCAGCTACTGGTAAATTTCTAAATAAAATTAGATCCTAAAAAAAATCTATTAATTGAATATTTATTTACAGTGTGTGTATAATGAATGCAGCGTGTGTATGTGTATGAGTGCAGCGTGTGTATGTCTATGAGTGCAGCGTGTGTATGTCTATGAGTGCAGCGTGTGTATGTCTATGAGTGCAGCGTGTGTATGTCTATGAGTGCAGCGTGTGTATGTCTATGAGTGCAGCGTGTGTATGTCTATGAGTGCAGCGTGTGTATGTCTATGAGTGCAGCGTGTGTATGTCTATGAGTGCAGCGTGTGTATGTCTATGAGTGCAGCGTGTGTATGTCTATGAGTGCAGCGTGTGTATGTCTATGAGTGCAGCGTGTGTATGTCTATGAGTGCAGCGTGTGTATGTCTATGAGTGCAGCGTGTGTATGTCTATGAGTGCAGCGTGTGTATGTCTATGAGTGCAGCGTGTGTATGTCTATGAGTGCAGCGTGTGTATGTCTATGAGTGCAGCGTGTGTATGTCTATGAGTGCAGCGTGTGTATGTCTATGAGTGCAGCGTGTGTATGTCTATGAGTGCAGCGTGTGTATGTCTATGAGTGCAGCGTGTGTATGTCTATGAGTGCAGCGTGTGTATGTCTATGAGTGCAGCGTGTGTATGTCTATGAGTGCAGCGTGTGTATGTCTATGAGTGCAGCGTGTGTATGTCTATGAGTGCAGCGTGTGTATGTCTATGAGTGCAGCGTGTGTATGTCTATGAGTGCAGCGTGTGTATGTGTATGAGTGCAGCGTGTGTATGTGTATGAGTGCAGCGTGTGTATGTGTATGAGTGCAGCGTGTGTATGAGTGCAGCGTGTGTATGTGTGCAGCGTGTGTATGTGTGCAGCGTGTGTATGAGTGCAGCGTGTGTATGAGTGCAGCGTGTGTATGAGTGCAGCGTGTGTATGAGTGCAGCGTGTGTATGAGTGCAGCGTGTGTATGAGTGCAGCGTGTGTATGAGTGCAGCGTGTGTATGAGTGCAGCGTGTGTATGAGTGCAGCGTGTGTATGAGTGCAGCGTGTGTATGAGTGCAGCGTGTGTATGAGTGCAGCGTGTGTATGAGTGCAGCGTGTACTCGAGTCAATAGTCTGTATTATGGCAATTTGCATTGCCATAATACAGACAGGGGCTGTGGGGGCTGTCAGAGCTGTAACTTACCTTTCCTGCAGCTCCTGTCAGCTCTCTCCTCCTCCGCGCCGTCCATTCAGCTCTTCTGTCAGCTCACACTGTAAGTCTCGCGAGAGCCACGGCTCTCGCGAGATTTACACTGGGAGCTGACCGAGGTGCTGAACGGACGGCGCGGAGGAGGAGAGAGCTGACAGGAGCTGCAGGAAAGGTAAGTTACAGCTCTGACAGCCCCCACAGCCCCTGTCTGTATTATGGCAATGCAAATTGCCATAATACAGACTATTGACTCGAGTATAAGCCGAGTTGGGGTTTTTCAGCACAAAAAATGTGCTGAAAAACTCGGCTTATACTCGAGTATATACGGTAATTTACTTTTATCTTTTTACAGTATGTCACAGGAAGCCAATCTAGCCAAAGTCATCCCCTCCCAGCACTCCCGCTAGGCCAAGCACCCCTGACAGATCTGGTACCCCTACTGAGTTTCAATAACCTTTGACACCAGGGTCAACATCAGGGTCAGGGTCTTGAACTATCCCCAGGATCTCAGCTGAGTTGTGCCATAAGGGTATCCCCTTCTCTGCCACAGCAAGGAAGGCTGACATTTTCAGGCTGCTCTCAGCACATACCGAAGATCCTAGGGACGGTACCAGGTCACAGGGGTACAGCTCGGACAATTCTGCGAACATTCAAGGTATTTTGGATATAATCCAAAAGATACTATACTATCTTAACCTCTCTACAGTCAATGGGAGACTCACAAAATTGGAGAATGTCAGCACGGTTCCAAATAACCTCCTCCAGTTACTACAACCCAGACACTCACACCTCTCAGAACGCAGGGTACTGCCCTCTTTCCCCCCCACTACCTCCTCCACTCCATTCATTACCCCGGCACACCTGATTCTCCTGCTCTCCGTAAGGATATTTTAGATTGTAAAGATGTTAATTTGGTGTCTATTAATTGCTTCTCAAGACGTAGTGGAAAACAGAACGTACAATTATGGTGACTTAGCAGTGGTAATGAAGGCTAGAGATCCACGTCTGAATAAAAACAGTAATTTTACTTACCGTAAATTCCTTTTTTCTTTGTATAGTGGCAGTACTCACAAGTGGGATGTTCCTTCCGGTCTTGGACAAGAAGCTCCCCCTTCTTTTAGATTTATAGCTGTGCTCCGCCGCCTGCTGCCTCTATAAAGCCTGTAAGCCCTGAACACTCACCAGTAATAAAAAAAACAAAACAAACGGAGACCGAGTAATGCAAATTCATTTAATCCACATCAAAAGCGGAGGGAAAGCCAGTACTGACACTATACAAAGAAAAAAGGAATTTACGGTAAGTAAAATTACTGTTTTTCCCTTTGTATAGTGGCAGTACTCACAAGTGGGATATAGCAAGATCCCTGCAACAAAATAAAGGGTGGGGACTCAGCAGGCCACAGCTTGCAGCACCTTACGCCCAAAGGCAGCCTCAGATGATGAGAATATGTCCAGCCTATAATGCTTGATAAAGGTATGTAATGAAGACCAGGTAGCCGCTTTGCAGAGGTCTTCAGGTGATGCTGCTGCTCTTTCAGCCCAGGAGGTTGCCATAGCCCTAGTAGAATGAGCCTTTAATGGGAATCTAAGAGGAATCCCTTTGGAGTGATAAGCCAACCTGATGGTATTTGTCAGCCATCTAGCTAAGAGATGATCTGAGGATCTAAACTCCTGAGACTTCCGAAGGAAGATCTTCAGGGATCTCCTAACATCCAGGAGATGCCACTTTCTTTCCAGATCTGATGTAGGTGATTGACAAAAGGCCGGCAGAATAATAGGCTGGTTAATCGCAGCACTTGATATAACCTTGGGCAAAAAGGAAGGCCTGGGATGCAGTACCACCTTTTCTTGATGAAATATGGTCAACTCCGGAGAAGAAGATTCACCTATTCTCCTAGCGGAGGCAGTCTTGAAGGTAAGCAGCTTGATGGGAACTTGAAGTAAAGGTTCAAACGGTGGTTCACAAAGGGCTTGAAGAACCAGACACAAATCCCAGGTAGGAAAAGGAACCAGCTTGGGAGGCCTCTTCAACCGTATGGACTTAATAAACCTTCGTACAAGCATGTTTGAGGCAATGTCACGAACCAAGAAGTGACTAAGAGCTGAAATCTGGCCTTTGAGCGTAGATACCCCTAGGCCGGCTTCAAACCCATCTTGCAAAAAAGAAAGAATAACAGGGATCGAGGCTTTGGAAGGATCCGAACCCCGAAGTGAACACCAGGTTCTGAACTTCATCCAAACCCTGAAATAGATTTTTGAAGTGGACAAGCGGACAGAGGACAGCAAAACATCACATAAATGGTCAGAAAGACCATGACCTTGAAGGATCATCCTTGCAGCAACCATGCCGTCAGGTGAAACATCTCCAGGGTTTCTACGGGAAGAGTCACATTCTCTAAAATGTGAGAAGAAACTGGGAGATGCCAACGTGAGATGGTCATGTTTTCTACTTCTGAAAACCAACTTCTGTTCGGCCAGAAGGGTAGGACTGCCAAAATTCTTGCCTTCTCCCATCTCATTTTCTGAACAATCCGTGGTATAAGAGCGATAGGAGGGAAAACATAAGCCATGTCGAAGTTCCAAGGTATCGAAAGACCGTTTAGGACATCTGGGAAATCTCCTGCACGGAGAGAAGCAAATCTTTGTTCTTTTCTGTTTCTACTTGTGGCCAACAAATCTATCTCTGGCCTGCCGAAGCGAGAAACCAGCTTCAAGAAAACTTGGTTTGATAGCGCCCAGTCCGCCTGAGACCAATGGCTTCTGCTGAGGTTCGTCTGCAATAATGTTTAGAGACCCTCTGATATGGGTGGCTGATATTGCGAGAAGATTCGCTTGGGCCCAGGACATTATGCGGTAGCAGAGATCTTGTAGAGCTTTTACCTTTGTGACCCCTTGGTGATTTAAATAAGCCACCGTAGTGGCATTGTCAGACTGAATCCTCACCGACTGATTGGTGGTGACTGAGCTGAAGGAAACCAGAGCCTTCCAAACCGCTTTTAATTCCCTGAAGTTTGAGGATGCGCATGCCTCTTCTCTGTTCCAAAGACCTTGATGGAACTGAGAACCTAGATGGGCGCCCCAACCCGTCTGGGAGGCATCTGTGGTTATCGTAATCCACTGTTTCTGTGAAAACGATAGGCCCTTTGAGATGTTGCTTCTGTCTTTCCACCAGTTCAGTTGTCTTTTCACCCCCTCGGATAGGTGGAAGGCAGAGTCTAGATCTTCCTGTTTTCGAGTCCATTGCGAAAGAATGTTCCATTGCAATGGTTTTGATTCCACCTTTGCCCAGGCCACTGCAGGGATTGCAGAAGTGAGGAGGCCTAGTAACCTCATTGCATCCCTGATTGAGCGTAGGTTTTTTTTGCAGCTTTGATACAGCTTTTAAAATCCTCAATTGTTTCTTTATTGGTAGAAAAAGAGAGAGGGACTGTGATTCTACCCGAAGCCCCAAGAATTCTAGACTCAGTGACGGAGTCAACTTGGATTTTTCCAGGTTCAGGATCCAACCGTGGTCTTTCAAAACCTTCATCGCAATCTTGAGATGAAGTTTTAGCAGTTGCCTTGATTGAGCTTTTAGGAACCAATCGTCCAGGTATGGAACAATCGAGATACCTTTGAGACGTAAAACTGCTGCTATGGGTGCCAGGATCTTTGTAAAAACTCGAGGAGCTGAGGACAGGCCTTGAGGACAGGCCTTGAATGGCAAATGGAGAATCCTTCGCTTTCTTGTTAGAACCGCAAATCTGAGAAACTTCCGGGAAGATTCTGAAACTGGTACATGGAGATAAGCATCTTTTAAATCCAACTTTGCCATGTAATCTCCCTTTTGTAAAATGTGCGTTACAGACAGACTACTTTCCATACGGAACTTTTGGTACGGTATGCAGGTGTTGACTTGTTTCAGGTCCAGGATCGGCCGAAAGGATCCATCTGGTTTTTGAACCAGGAAAAGGCGTGAGTAAACTCCCTGAAATTCCCAACGTTTGGGTACCTTCTCTACCACATCTTTTCTTAAAAGAAGGAGCGCTTCTGTTAGGAGAGCCTCTGTTTTTACCCTTCAAGGATAGCTTGACAGTAGGAAGGATGGACATGGTCTTGACCAAAACTTTATCCTGTAACCTTCTGAAACGGTTCTTATAATCCACCCATTTGAAGTACTCTTTTTCCATTCGTGGGCGAAGAACCGAAGGCGTCCTCCCACTCTTTGGGCGTCAAAACTTCCACTTTGTGTCTTGCCTGTTGGATTCCTGTCTAGACCACTGGCTGTTGTTCCCACCATGTTTGGGAAACCTGCGAAACCGGCCTTGGTAACGAAAGTACCGCTGACCCCTGTACTGAAATCTTTTATATCCCTGGGTTCTTGGTTCCAGAGGTAGGGCTTTCTTCGTATCCGACATCTGTTTAATAATGTTTTCTAAAGGAGTACCAAAACGTTTTTTCCTCTCAAAGGAAAGCCTTAGATGCTGAATCAGCTGTCCATGTTCGTAGCCAAAGCGCTCTTCTGGCTACAGATGACAACCCCATAATTCTTGCTGATAAATGAAGAAACTCCTCAGAGGCATCTGAAAGGAATTCATTGGATAGTTTCAGTAGGAACATGAGATGGGAAGGATCTGTATCGGATTTTCCCATAAGGCAATCTTCCAGGGCTTGTAGCCAAACGCTCTGAGCTCTGAGAACCGCTGAACCTGCAATTTCGGCTCTGCACTGATATCCTGCGGCCTGGAAAATTCTTCTGCATGAAGTTTTGGCTTGTTTGTCCATTGGGTCTTTAAGACCTGAGACTTCTCCAATGGGTATAGTGGTTTTCATTGACAGCTGGGCAATCTGAATATCCACTTTAGGAAGATCTTCCCATTTGTCTTCAGACTGTAGCTTGAACAACAGTTTAAAATGCTTTGAAATAAACGCATGTCTTTCAGGATTCTTCCATTCTCTATGAAGGATATCCAAAATTTTAGGAGACATTGGGAAACCTTTAACCTTACCCTTGGTAGGTTCAGTTTCTTGTACAGCCGTCGTTACTTCTTTAATAAATTTCTTCAGCTCTTCTGGTGGGAAGCCCTCCTCCACTCTTGAAGCCAGGCTGGAAATATCCGAAGGGGAAGAAAAAGAGCATTCTCCTGATGAGACGTCAGACACAGAAGGAGATCTATTACTCCTACGTTTTTTAGGCAGATTCTCTTGAATAGCCGGTTGTTTCTTTACAGAATCTTTAAAAGACTCAAATGTCTGGGACAAATTTTCCTGAAACCAGCCCAGGAAGGATGCCATATCCGTCTGTTTTGTTTTCTCTAGTAATTCTGAAGCGCACTGATTACATGTCTTTTTGCGACATCCGTCAGGTAGAGGTACAGCACATTGCAGACAACATAAATGCTTAGACTTGCTTGTGGCTTTTTTGGGGACAGATGTTGACATCTTGTCTTTATCTGCCTTATCTGGAGATATAGGGCTGGACATATCTGTGAAAAACCAGAACAGTAAAATTAATAAAATACATTACTTGAAGCATGCATAAGCATAGGCGAATAAAAGGAGAGTTTAAAAAGTTAAACCTCACCTTAAACCACCTAAGGTCAGTGTAGGAGGGCTGGTGACACGGAGAACCAGAACTGTACACCCACCCTTGGAGTAAGAAAGGTTCTGCACAGCTTTATATTCAAAATTTTTGAATATGTCGCCAAACACCTTCTCGCGCATACGCAGTAGCGCAATTCAGTGTTTGGTGGAACGCAACGCCTCCCGGGCGTGCGTTCCACCGCTGTGCGCATGCGTAAAGCCACGAGGAGGACCGCCCGGGAACTCAATGAGCAAACCACATAAAAAGCAGTAACCGGTCGCGTTCCGGTCGCCACTCAGATCCCGCCCGGGGAGCTATCGGGCACTAACCTCCTCGATCAGCAGCCTGTGCTGATCGCACCATTCTCCACCAGACCGGGGGAAACCTGTCCGTCCCGTTTGCCGGGACAAGAAGAACTGGTGAGTGTTCAGGGCTTACAGGCTTTATAGAGGCAGCAGGCGGAGCACAGCTATAAATCTAAAAGAAGGGGGAGGTTCTTATCCAAGACCGGAAGGAACATCCCACTTGTGAGTACTGCCACTATACGAAGGGAAAAAGCTTACCATCTCCAAATTTGTCCTAGCCTTTGGCCTATATAGGGATGTCATCTGTTCTGTTTTTTCACAGCGCCGAAGAGGAGCTTGACCTGTACATGCACAAGTTGGTAGACTTGGTTGAAAGTACAGGGGGTTTCATGTTTTATGACTATCACAAGTCTGTCAGCCAAAGCAGCAGCTCTGGCTCAAATTAACATCTGAACAGACTGGAGCCAATTAGATACGGAACTTTTTTGTAGGCAAAATTGTTGAAAATTTTTGTAGACAAATTTAATTTGTGCCCTTCCGAAGCAGACCCATCAACTTATACAACTAACCAAGGTTTCTTTAAAGGGACACTCCAGGCACCCAGACCACTACTCCTAACCCTGCAACTGTAATTATTGCAGTTTTTTATAAACTGCAATAATTACCTTGCAGGGTTAACTCCACCTCTAGTGGCTGTCTACTAGACAGCCACTAGAGGTCACTTCCTCCTTCATAGCACAGGAAACCTGTGCTAGAGCGTCGCTGAACGTCCTCACCCTGTGTGAGGACCTCCAGCGTCGCTCATTTCCCCATAGGAAAGCATTGAAATTATTTTTCAATGCTTTCCTATGGGGAGACCTAATGCGTATGCGCGGCATTGCCGCGCATGCGCCTTAGGTCTCCTCGGCGGGTGGGGGGGATCAGTCTCGCCCACGGGCCGACGCAATGCAGAGGAGGAGACAGCGACGAGGGACATCGTCGCTGCCTCAGGTAAGTGACTGAAGGGGTTTTCGCCGCTTCAATAACCGGGGATTGGGGGGTGGGAGGGAGAGGGACCCTTCAGTGCCAGGAAAACTGATTGTTAGTGGAAATTAGTAGTAACTCGCCTCTGAGCTTAAACAGCACAACAGCACTTTTTTTCTACACTTGGTATTTATAAAAGATATAAGGAAGCAAATAATGCGTGCAGAAGGGCAATTAGACTTGCTAAACTTCAAAATTAAAAAATGATAGCTAAAGAGAGCAAAACCAACCCCAAAGCATTTTTTAAGTACATTATTATTATTATTATTGCCATTTATATAGCGCCAACAGATTCCGTAGCGCTTTACAATATTTTGAGAGGGGGGGATGTAACAATAAATAAGACAATTACAAGAAAACTTACAGGAATAATAGTGTAACGGCTACCCAGATAGAGAGAGGGTTTCTGCCGTTGAAGGTGTCCTTTTTCCCTGCAAGCTGCTGTGGAGAAGTAGGCTGATGTAATCCCATCCACGATATCCAGAGTGAGGAGCAGGTTCAGCTGTAAACAGGAGCAGAATAATATTCCCAAATAATCCCCTTCCAAGAACGAGACGAGGCTACGTTTTGAAGGGTCAAGATGAACTGAGGACTGGAACACCCAGCCTGCTTTTTATTAGAAATAGATACACACAGAACACTCCCAGGGGGAGGATGAAAACAACCAATAATACAGATGGTAACACCCCCACGTCTCCTCCCCTCAGATAACTACATAACCCAATTAAAATGTCCACATTTTTCCACCAGTTCTGGATGTACCCCAAAAACAGGGGGTACAGCTTTAAATCCGGTAGCGCTGGATAGCTCTCCTTCAGGGGGACAATATATCCAAAAATCACCCCATTCGGATGTACAGTTCGGGAGATACAACGTTCCAAAGTTTTGACCGACCGCACAGACCAACTAGCCGAAATTAGTTCCATGAGTTTTGGCCTTGCGGTCGGTCTCCGTTCGCACGGTAAAAAGGTATGATACTCTGGCCATCCATGCGAATCGCGGGGTTCGCTGGAATCCCCATAGATGATTGCATATAACTACCGAACGAGGGGACGTTCGGTAGTTTCCGTACGAACTTATGGAGGTCTGGAGGATTCAGCGGTGTTCGCCTGTTTGCGTATCCGTTTTCAGTTCCATGCGGTTACAGGCAAACACCGCTGTTCGCACACAAGATGGCCGCGAACACGTGGAAAGTCCCGAAATGGCGGCCACCTCTGCATTACACGTGAAATTCGCACGGAACCAGACGAACAGAGGAATGGAACGAATGGATGTGTAAGTTGTAATTCCCTTGTTTGTTTCACATCCACCAGAGGTTGGTAGGGATCTGTTACACTGCTCCCCTTTTGTGGAACACTCCGGCAGACCCGGATTGATCCTTTTCGGGTCAACTTGGGGCTGTCCGGTCCTTTGTTAGGGCAATAGTTCTGTTTGTCTGGACAGACCGTCCGCGTTCCCATTAAACTTGCCAGGGCGGTATTGGATGGAGAAATTGTATGGCTGTAGTGCGAGACTCCATCTCAGTAAGCGTCCATTATCTCCAGCTACTCTGTTCAGCCATACAAGGGGGTTATGATCAGTAATTAAGGTGAATTCTTGACCGTACAGATATGGGGTTAATTTCTTTAGGGCCCAGACCAGGGCTAAGCACTCTTTTTCCACTGCCGCGTAACTCACTTCTCTAGGTAACAGTTTTCTGCTGAGATACGCGACAGGGTGTTCGCCCCCGTCTTCGCCGACCTGGCTTAGCACTGCCCCCAGTCCGTACATGGACGCATCTGTGTGGACGACAAATCTTTTGTTAGGGACGGGGGCAGATAAAACAGGTGCATTGATCAAGGCTTGTTTCAAGGTTTGGAATGCTGTTTCACAGGCGGGAGACCACAGGACTACTCTAGGTAAATTCTTCTTTGTTAAATCTGTCAAGGGTTTGGCGATGGCGCTGTAGTCAGGGACAAATCTCCTGTAGTACCCTGCTGTCCCTAAAAATGCTAACACTTGTGTCTTAGTGTGGGGTGTGGGCCAATTGGCTACGGCCTCTACTTTAGCGGGTTCTGGTCGTTGTTTCCCACACCCCACCCGGTGTCCCAAATACTGGACTTCAGCCATGCCAAAGTTACACTTCTCCGGCTTTAGAGTTAGGCCGGCGGCCCTAATCTGATCCAACACAGTCTCTATGTGTTGTAGGTGTTCCCCCCAAGTCTCGCTATAGATCGCAATGTCATCCAGGTATGCGCAAGCGAAGTCCTGGAAGCCATCAAGGAGGCGGTCCACTAAGCGCTGAAAAGTAGCTGGGGCGTTTTTCATCCCGAAAGGCATGACCTTAAACTGGTACAGGCCAAACGGGGTGACAAACGCCGACTTAGGGATAGCGTCCTTGGCCAGGGGAATCTGCCAGTACCCCTTGCACAAGTCAATGGTGGTCAGATAGCGTCCCCTGGCAATGCGATCCAATAGCTCGTCTACTCGGGGCATGGGGTATGCGTCTGTCACAGTCCGGTCGTTGAGGCGTCGGTAATCGACACAGAACCGGGTCGTCCCGTCCTTTTTGGGGACTAGGACGACGGGAGATGCCCAGGGACTGTCGGATGGCTCTATAACCCCTAGTTTTAACATCTCCTGAATCTCCTTCCTCATCTCTTCTTTTACAGCCTCGGGAATTCTATAGGGAGTTTGTCGGAGCGGGGCTTGTCCTGGGGTTTCTACGTAATGGGTCGCTACAGGTGTGTAACCTGGCTCCTGGGAAAAGGTTAATCTCTTTTCAACTAGTAGTTGCTGGAGTTGTTCTCGTTCTGTGGGAGTTAATCGCTCCCCTAGCTGTACTGTATTAAGCAGAGTTTTGGACTCGGGGTTGGCTAATAGATCAGGGATGGGGAGACTGTCAGGGTCCTCAGTGGCGGGGATGCATATGGCGGCTATGTCTTCGGGCCGTTCTTGGTATTCCTTTAATAGGTTTATATGAAAGGACTTCTGTATCTTTTCGTCCTTGCTACTGGCAATGATATAGGTGGTGTCACAGACCTGGGCTACTACTTTGTAGGGGCCTTGCCAGGAGGTCTGCAATTTATTTCCTCGAACGGGTTTAAGTACTAGAACTTTCTGTCCTACCTGGAATGTTCTCAGCCTAGCGTTCCGATCGTACCAATGTTTCTGCCGACTCTGGGCCGCATGGAGATGATCCCGGGCCATCCGGGCTAACTGTTCCATACGGTCCCGCATTTCTAGCACATATGGTACGATGGGGACACCTTCGTGTTCCGTCTCTCCCTCCCAGTGCTCTCGGATGAGGTCGAGAGGGCCTCGCACCCTCCGTCCATAGAGCAGTTCAAAGGGAGAGAACCCAGTGGACTCCTGCGGTACCTCCCGGTAAGCAAACAGGAGGTGTGGCAAAAATCGCTCCCAGTCTCTGTATTCCGCCGTAAAGGTCCGTAGCAATTGCTTTAGGGTACCATTAAAGCGTTCACAGAGACCGTTAGTCTGGGGGTGGTACGGTGAACTAAGTAGGGGCTTAATACCACAGACCTTCCACAACTGCTGGGTTAAGTCTGCGGTAAACTGGGTCCCTCTGTCCGACAAGATTTCCTGGGGAAATCCTACTCTGGTGAATATCCCGACTAGCGCACTGGCGACAGTGTCAGCCTGGATATTCGTCAGAGCGACGGCTTCTGGGTAGCGGGTGGCATAGTCCACCACGGTAAGAATGTATTTCTTACCAGAGGGACTGGGGTTAGGTAGGGGTCCTACTAGATCGACTGCCACCCTGCTAAATGGTTCCTCGATCACAGGCATAGGGGACAGTCGAGCTTTCGGATGATCCCCTCTCTTCCCCACCCTCTGGCATACATCACACGTGCTACAGTAACGGCGCACGTCCTTCGAGATTCCTGGCCAAAAGAAGGTCTGAGTGATTCTGTAGGTTGTGCGGTTACCCCCTAGATGTCCTGCTAACGGAATGTCGTGGCCAATTCGGAGAAGCTCCAATCGGTACTTTCTAGGTACCACTAATTGGCGCTTCTGCGAAGGAGCACAGCCTCTCTTCCTGCCTTCGGTTAATCTGTATAATCGGTCCCCCTCCCATATAAAACGTTCCCGCTCATCCCCTCTATTGTCAGCTAGTTCTCGGTACTTTCGGAGGGTGGGGTCCTGTCTAGTTTCCCTCCCAAACTCCTCTGGGGTGTCCCAAGCTAGCGGTCTATCTGTAGTGTCATTGCTAGGTGTCTGTCGGTGGCTTACCTGGGTCTCCCGACCTGTTGGCGGATCGTCCTCGATACGGGTCTGTGAGCGGGTGGTCACGGGGCAAGCCGCAGCAGTAGTGGGTAAAAAGGCCGAGGCTAGAGGGCCAATATCATTGCCCAACACGACCTCAGCGGGTAGGTTGTCCATAATGCCCACCGTGGTCTTTCCTGACCCGACTCCCCAATCCAAGTGTACCCGGGCGGTGGGTAAGCGAAAAACAGCCCCCCCTGCGACCCGAACAGCAACAGTACGGTTAGACACAAGTTCTGGTTTCACCAGATGCTTTTGTATTAAAGTGATGGTAGCGCCAGTGTCCCTTAGGCCTTGTGCTATCTGTCCATTTACACGCACCTCCTGACGGTGGTGCTGGCGATTATCTGGGGAAGCCGCTTGTATGGGGTTGGCCTCATATAATATTCCCAGGCATTCCTCAGGGCTCCCTTCAATCTCCAGGCAATGAGCAGCAGCGGGGCGTGAAGATGGGCTTTCGGTGTTAGATGTGCGCCTCCAATTATTATTGGCTGATCCCAACGGGCAAACACGGGCAATATGTCCCAGGTTGCCGCAGCGATGACACGTCACTCTGTAGGATTCCCGGGGCTGGTTGTTAGACCCTTGAGGACGTGGAGGTCCTGGGGGTACCGGGGCCCGGAATTCTGTGCGTGCAGCGTAGGTTGGGTTGCGGGCCTCTGTTCTAGGTGCTGGTCGCGTAGTACCTTGGCTCACTTTTCTCGTTTCCACATATTCGTCCGCTAGTCGTGCTGCCTCATTTAAGTTGGCTGGGCGGCGATCTCTCACCCAATCCTGTGTATCTGCCGCCAAATCTTGGAAGAAATGTTCCATCAAGAACAATTGTAGCACTTCTTCTCCGGTGTTAGCATTGCACCCTTGCATCCAATGTGATGCCACCCTTTGTAGCTTGTTTGCCCATTCCATGTGGGAGTCCGCTGCCTTCTTTTTGGACTCCCGGAAGCGACGGCGATACGCCTCTGGGGTGACTGCGTATCGGGTGAGTAGTGCGGCTTTCACCCGCTGATATTGTGTGATATCTTCGGCCGTAAGTGCCCGAAAAGCCTCATTTGCTTTTCCTGAAAGTTTTCCAGCCAGAATAGTAACCCATTGGTCTGGGGGTATCTGGTGCAGTGAGCACTGCCGCTCAAAATCTGCCAAATACCCATCAATCTCTTCCTCATTTTCTGCAAACGCTTTAAATGCAGTAAATGGTATTTTCCTCCCTGCAGCAACGGGAGGAGGAGTAGGAACTATATGTGTACTAGCTTGTTGCGCCAATACATGTTCCGTGTCTTGCCTCCTCTTAGTCTCGATCTCCTCTTTTGCGTTCTTGAACAGTCTGTCTAATAGCTCCGTGGTCTTTTCCGGATATAATGCTAATCTTCGCTGTACAATAGCAGTGAGTACATCGTTCTCGCTGACCGGTGCAATAGGTTCAGTTACCTCCATGGATCTATCCATTTCGTCCAGCTCCAGTAGGTCAGCTATCAGCTCTCTCCTTGGTCTGTTACTAGCACTCCTACCACGATTTTCCAATAGATCTTTCAGTGTGGGTCTTTTCAGCTTGGCATACTGAGACTCCATTCAGCACTTGCTCCTTGGGCAAAAAGAACCATCCCACCGCTGCCAACCAATGTAACGGCTACCCAGATAGAGAGAGGGTTTCTGCCGTTGAAGGTGTCCTTTTTCCCTGCAAGCTGCTGTGGAGAAGTAGGCTGATGTAATCCCATCCACGATATCCAGAGTGAGGAGCAGGTTCAGCTGTAAACAGGAGCAGAATAATATTCCCAAATAATCCCCTTCCAAGAACGAGACGAGGCTACGTTTTGAAGGGTCAAGATGAACTGAGGACTGGAACACCCAGCCTGCTTTTTATTAGAAATAGATACACACAGAACACTCCCAGGGGGAGGATGAAAACAACCAATAATACAGATGGTAACACCCCCACGTCTCCTCCCCTCAGATAACTACATAACCCAATTAAAATGTCCACATTTTTCCACCAGTTCTGGATGTACCCCAAAAACAGGGGGTACAGCTTTAAATCCGGTAGCGCTGGATAGCTCTCCTTCAGGGGGACAATATATCCAAAAATCACCCCATTCGGATGTACAGTTCGGGAGATACAACGTTCCAAAGTTTTGACCGACCGCACAGACCAACTAGCCGAAATTAGTTCCATGAGTTTTGGCCTTGCGGTCGGTCTCCGTTCGCACGGTAAAAAGGTATGATACTCTGGCCATCCATGCGAATCGCGGGGTTCGCTGGAATCCCCATAGATGATTGCATATAACTACCGAACGAGGGGACGTTCGGTAGTTTCCGTACGAACTTATGGAGGTCTGGAGGATTCAGCGGTGTTCGCCTGTTTGCGTATCCGTTTTCAGTTCCATGCGGTTACAGGCAAACACCGCTGTTCGCACACAAGATGGCCGCGAACACGTGGAAAGTCCCGAAATGGCGGCCACCTCTGCATTACACGTGAAATTCGCACGGAACCAGACGAACAGAGGAATGGAACGAATGGATGTGTAAGTTGTAATTCCCTTGTTTGTTTCACATCCACCAGAGGTTGGTAGGGATCTGTTACAAATAGGTTGAAGAGGACCCTGCTCAAATGAGCTTACAGTCTATAGGAGGTGGGGTATTAGAAACATTAGGATAGGAAATATCAAGTAGGAGTGAAGCAGAGCTGGAGGAGAGAGCAAAGCACTATCCCATAGGAGAGCAAGAGACAGGTATGTAAGGGAGAGATTACTCTGGGAGGCCATACGCTTTCCTGAAGAGATGGGATTTAAGGCCCTTCTTAAATGATTGAAGACTAGGGGAGAGTCTGATGGCAGTAGGCAAGTTATTCCATAGGAGAGGAGCCGCCCGTGAGAGGTCCTGCAAGCGTGAGTTGGCCGTACGGGTGCGAGCAGCGGTCATGAGGTGGTCGCGGGCAGAGCGGAGGGTACGAGGAGGGGCATACCTCTGGATCAGTGAAGAGATATAAGAGGGGCTGGAATTGTTCAGTGCTTTAAAATGTATGGGTTAGCACTTTGAATTGACTCCTATAGGATACAGGGAGCCAATGTAAGGACTGGCAGAGGGGCGAGGTGTGAGAGGACCGACTGGATAGGAAAATCAGTCTAGCTGCAGCATTCATTACGGACTGTAGCGGGGCAGTATGGCTTTTGGGGAGACCAATCAGGAGAGGGTTACAGTAATCCATGCGGGAAATTACTAGAGCATGGACAAGCTCCTTGGTAGCATCTTGCGTAAGAAAGGGGCGGATGCGGGCTATGTTTTTGAGTTGGAACCTACAGGACTTGGCAACAAACTGGATGTGAGACTCAAAGGTGAGACCAGAATCAAGTATGACGCCAAGACAGCGCGCTTGTAGGGATGGACTCATGTGGATATCACTGACTTGAAGGGAGAGTGAGAGAGGAGGATCAGTATTAGGAGGAGGAAAGACAAGGAGTTCAGTTTTAGAGAGGTTAAGTTTGAGAAAGCGTGACGACATCCAGTCAGAGATGGAAGAGAGGCAAGCAGTGACACGTTGCAGGACGGCCGGGGAGAGGTCCGGTGAGGAGAGGTATATCTGAGTGTCATCAGCGTACAGGTGGTAGTTGAATCCAAAAGAGGCAATAAGTTTTCCAAGAGAGGCAGTATAAAGAGAAAATAGAAGGGGACCAAGGACAGAGCCTTGGGGAACTCCAACCGAGACAGGGCGAGGGGAGGAGGTATCCTTGGAAAAGGAGACACTAAATGAGCGTTGGGAGAGATAGGAGGAAAACCAAGAGAGGACAGAGTCACAGAGACCGAGTGATTGAAGAGTTTGAAGGAGGAGAGCATGATCAACTGTGTCAAAGGCAGCAGAGAGGTCAAGGAGAATTAATATGGAGTACATAAATTCTAATGAAAGTGTAGCTACACTAAAAACTGAAACGGTGGTGTTAGTCAATGAAGACCAGGAAAAGGCAGGAATTTTAAATAACTATTTCTCCTCTGTATATATTAAGGAAGAACCCATGGCAATAGATGTGCAAATAATTGCTACTAAAAACTTGCAGAATAATTGTAATTGGTTAACTCAAGACAAGGTGCTGCAGCAACTAAAGAAAGTTAATATAAACAAAGCTCCAGGGCCTGACGGTATCCATCCACTTGAGGAACCAAGTGTAGAAATAAGTGGACCTCTGTTTTTAATCTTTCAAGATTCTTTTCTTTCAGGAAGTGTTCCGGAGGATTGGAGGAAGGCAGATGTGGTTGCTATATTCAAAAAGGGTTCAAAATCCTTGCCTGGAAATTATAGACCTGGGAGCTTAACTTCTGTGGCTGGTAAAATATTTGAAAGGTTATTAAGGGATTATATTCAAGAATTCCTTGAGAAGAACATGGTTATCAGCAAAAATCAGCACGGTTTTATGAAGCACAGGTCGTGTCAAACTAACTTGATTGCATTCTACGAAGAAGTAAGTAGAAGTATAGATCAGTGGATGTTATCTATTTGGACTTTGCCAAGGCATTTGATACAGTTCCACACAGAAGATTAGTGTTCAAACTCAAGGAAATCGGTCTAGATGAAAATGCTTGTTCTTGGGTAGAACATTGGCTTAAAAACAGAGTACAAAGAGTTGTCGTTAATGGTAAATTTTCAAGCTGGACAGAGGTGGCAAGTGGTGTCCCTCAGGGGTCTGTTCTGGGACCCCTTCTATTTAACATGTTTATAAATGATCTTGAAGACAGCATTGAAAGTCATGTTTCAGTATTTGCAGATGACAAAACTTTGTAAAATAATACAATGTGAGCAAGATATTACTTTGCTGCAGAGGGATTTAGATAGACTGGAGGACTGGGCACTCAAATGGCAGATGAAATTTAATGTTGAAAAATGCAAAGTTATGCACTTCGGCGTAAAGAATACACAAGCAACTTATACCCTTAATGGAAGCGAATTAGGGATAACCACACACGAAAAGGACTTGGGAATTGTTATAGACAACAAACTATGCAACAATGTGCAATGTCAATCAGCAGTGGCCAAGGCCAGTAAGGTATTGTCATGCATGAAAAAGGGCATTCATTCTCGGGACGAGAATATCATTTTACCTCTTTATAAATCACTGGTAAGACCACATATTGAATATGCTGTGCAATTTTGGGCACCTGTTCTAAAGAAGGATATTATGGCACTAGAAATAGTGCAGAGGTGGGCTACAAAATTAATAAAAGGAATGGTACATATCAGCTATGAAGAAAGGTTAACAAATTTAAACCTATTTAGTTTAGAAAAAAACGTCGCCTGAGAGGGGATATGATAACATTATACAAATATATTCGGGTCCAATACAAACCATTGTGTGGAAATCAATTCACAAACCAGACTTTACATAGGACACAAGGCCATGTGTTTAGACTGGAAGAAAGAAGATTTCATCTAAGGCAAAGGAAAGGTTTTTTTTACTGTAAGAACAATCATGATGTGGAATTCTCTGCCTGAAGAAGTGGTTTTATCAGAGTCCATACAGATGTTTAAACAGCTACTAGATGCATACTTGCAAAAACAGAATATTCAAGGATATAATCATTAAATGTAGGGTAATAACTGCTTGATCCAAGGATAAATCTGACTGCCATTCTGGGGTCACAAAGGAATTTTTTTTCCTAGCTTGTTGCAAAATTGTGCTTCAAACTGGGCTTTTTTGCCTTCTTTTGGATCAACAGCAAAAAACAAATGTGAGGAAGGCTGAACTTGATGGACGCAAGTCTCTTTTCAGCTTTGTAACTATGCATTTCACTTTTACCCGACAAGACCATTGGACCCACCACTAGACTAGTTTTTCTAGGGATTGTACTAGACTCTAATTTAATGCAGTCTTGTTTTCCTGAGGATAAACTCCATCGTATTCGCGAAGAGTTAGACAGATTCCTGTATTTAGGAGTGTCTTTGCGCAAGGATCTCCAATCTTTACTGGGGTCCTTGAACTTGCGATACGTATTATTCCACAGGGTAGTTCATTCATATACAGACTGCTATCCCTCCTACTAGGCATCTCAGATGACAGTATTATTTGTCTAGATCCATCGGCTAGGGCAGATCTGTCCATGTGGCAAAATTTCCTTGCACACTGGAACGAAAGCTCGATGTAATCCTCCAGTGTCTGACCAATCCCCAGTTTTTTAGAATTACCCAGCTGCTAACACCGGGTTTGCTGCAATTTATAACGGCCGTTGGTTAATGGACTAAAGAAACAATAGAATTACCCTCCGCTTTATTCAAAATTAACCCCATAGTGGCAGCATCCTTTACATGGGGTAAGCTTTGATCAGGTATGGCTGTTGAATGTTATATATTTATATCTCAAAATATACAAGTGTAGATCCTTAACATTGTTATAGAAAGCAATGGATAATATGTTGGAACTTACTTCTGGAAGCAACACATCCAATATGAATCTCATTTGATCTTGGTTCATAAGTTTTCGAGCTTTGCTGTCCATTTGCTCACACAGACTTTGCAGATAGCTAACTACAAGGTAAACTTGCTCCTCATCTTCCATATAAGTATCTATGCAGGCCATGTGGCGATTGGATGCCTGAAAATCTTGTAACCAGCGTGACTTTTTCTTTCCTGCAAGGATAGCTAGAAGATGACTTTCTGCTTGCTTGGTGCTCACTATAAACTCAACCAGCCTTTCATTTGCACGATCACGTGATGCACGTGTACGGTCGGGAAGGAGCTTTTTCTTTTCCAGAGGCTTGGTGGGAGTTGCTTCTATATCTGAATCTGTAGTCTCCAAAAGTGCATCTGGAAACAAAATCCCAGATTGGGCAGACTGGGCATATCCAAGCTCTCTGTGCACAGGATAACCTGAAATATAAAAAAGGGGGAAAGGGGACAAAACAAAAAAATGAAGTTGATGTGAGCAGTTGATAGCACCAACAAGTCAGTCTGGTTGAAGATTGGGAATATAAAATCCTCCTTAAACAATTAACCAACAAGTGGACTGCAAAAAAAAGTAAATTAGCTACTTACTGATATCTGAAGTACAGTATTCTGTGAAAGAACCAGTAAAGGAGCCACAACCTACATAAGAAAAAATGAAAAAATGAGAGGAAGAGAATGAGTAAGTTGGACAATGCAAATTGCCCACTTGTGGTAGAGAAGATATGATGGTAGGCATTAAAATCTTGATGAGAAAAGCACAAGAGTTATGAGGCCAAAGCCTCATTCACAATCTAAAATTTGATAATTATCGTCATGTTAATTGGCTGATAATAATCCATTAACAATGTCAAATGAATCACAATCACATTGCTCTCTTTTGGCCAATACACTTACCATAAATGGCTTGGAGAAAAAGTATGTTTACCAGTAACTGGTATTTTAAAGGGGCAGTGTAGGCACCCAGACCACTTTATCTTAATGACCCCCACTGTTTAACCCTGCAGTGTAAAACATTGTCATTGTCATTAAATGTATTTTATTAATTAAAGTATTTTAAAATTATATATTTAGCTAGCTGGGGAGGGTGGAAGTTAGTGGGGAATTGGGGGATTTGGTGTTAGGCTAACTAGGGGTTAACATTAAAAAAAGTTTTAAAATAAGCTTTGAAAAGTTAAAAATTAAGTTAAAAAAAGTTTTAATAACGTTTAAGTAAAAAAAACAAAAAAAAACACCCCCCTTTACCCAGTCCAAATAAAAATTAACCCCTTCCCTGCCAGTCGATCACTGCCTACAGTGATCAAAACACAGATCACAGTATTATACTGTGATCTAATTTTTTTTAACCCCTGACGATTAACTTTTATTTATTGTTTTTTAATCCTCAGGGGTTCAATTTATTTAATTAACTAATTTAAATATTGTATAATTAAATATTTTTTTCTAGGTGGGGTGGGTGGGAGTTATGGGAAAATGGGGAATTTACGGTTAGTGCTGCTTACTGCTAGTTAGGGGTTAACGGTAAAAAAAAAGCTTAGAAAAATGTTAACTCTGTAAAAAAAAAAGTTTTAAGAAAGTTTAGGAAAGTTTAAAAAAAATTGTAGATTATGCTAGCTTTAGTGTACCTATAATCTTAATTTTATTAATGACAGGAGGCGAGTATTTGCTTAAGTCTCCCTTTACTAAAACTCCACAGCAGCACAGAAAAAACAACCAATCAGAAAAAAGTTAGGTACTATAAAACTCCCCTCCCCATGCATCATTTCCTCTTTCAAGCTGCGACAAAACAGAATAAAAGGTAGAAAACATAATGGGGAAGAAACGAAGTCCTAGATACGATGAATACAACGATGTCCACCACCCGAGAAGAACTGCCAAACCAGATATTGATGGACTATAAACTGAAACGAGAGAAAAAACAGAATCGACAGGTTGATTATCCAATGAAAGGCACTCTGAATAAACATGTGTGCACCCAATGCAGCAACCAAAATTACCTTAAAATGTAGATATCCCAACCCTACTTATGAAAGAAAAGACATAAGAGCATGCAACAGGTAGCAGAGACAACAAGCAGAGTTGCATACGTACCTGATTAAACCAAACTATAAACATAGAACAAGGGAGGGATAAAAATGGGTGGGAAATACTCGCCTCCTGTCATTAATAAAATTAAGATTATAGGTACACTAAAGCTAGCATAATATACAATTTTATAACATGACAGGAGGCTTCGTATTTGCTGTTTCAACGCTCAGATCACCAATACAACGCTGGTTGTGTCGCTGGTACCTATTCCAGGAGATAGCAGAGTAATCCTAATTGTACTTACCAACTGCGAAAACGACAGTAGACGAATCAATGAAGATGTCAGCCGATGAAGCATCTCAAAACACAGAAAAAACACCATCTGCTGATAGATCCAACAAACTTGGTGTTGTCACCCGCTTCCTAGCGGTTGGGACCTGAGCTTGCAAGCTGACCTATCAGCTATTTTCCTGTAGTTGCAAAATAACGAAGGACTTTTGCGGATGCAAGGCCGCGAGAAGAAACTGCCACCATGTCTCAACTCTTGATCTGTAGGGTGGTTCCTCCGATCGTGTCAGGGTCATCCGGCGACGCGGTCTTGCAGGTAGATCCCCAATCGCAAGGAATGCGTCTAAGTCCACCACCAAGATGCAATATAACCGAGTATGATCCTTCGTTCTCTCCTGGTCTACCTGGTGAGATGTCTCCTCCGAGAATAAATCTGTAGTGCCTGCGAGAGTGTTGTCAACTAGCCTTATCCTAAGTGATTCCGACATTCCAAATGGACTGTGTAATCCTCGGACTCTGTAGAGAAAAGATTCCAAAAGGACGTCCAGTCATGGTTCCGAACTGAACTCGTGTGGAGGAACAGTGGTCGCCTATTTTCTGGAATAGTGAATCCCAGAAATATTCAAAGGGATGGAGAGTGCAAACCGGAGTGCAGATTTCCATCCAGGTATGTCCTCGCCTAAGAGTGAATGGTGTCTGTGTAGGAGTCGGGGTACCCCAGGTACTCTCACAAGGTCTCGTAGGTCTCCTCGACGGTAGTTGAAGAGTAGGTTAGCGCGAATCAAAAAAACAGAATGGCTCCCGCGAGGGGTAAATAGCTAATAGACGGAGGACCCACCAACTCAGAATCCTGTTCACCAGGTATGCGTTCCGAGGAGATGGGGCCGTCCTGCCCCCTTCTCCCAAGATCGTAATGACCAGGGAACTCAAGCCAACCGGGATGTCCGGTCTTACCATGTGAACCATGTGTACGGTTACCTAGAGACCGGATAACCGGCCTTCCTTAATCTAGGTACCCGAGCAAGGCATTGTCCTTTCGGTCCATGAAGGTTTCCGTAGCTCCTGTCATCTTGATATGGGAGAAACGGTCTGTGCGGTTGGTCCGCAATAGTCTGGATATCCAAAACAGAAAGCAGATTTCCGATTTATAAGGTGCAGAAAATACCAAAAACCTGCACTCTCGTAATACCTGAGGCCATCCGTTAGCCGTACTATCTCCAGTAGTGTGTGTACCTAAGTGATCCGGACCCAGTAGAGCCCTCACAGGAGATAGAATAGAGGGATCCAGACTAAAATTTATATCTTGTATGACTAGGCAGTCCTCTATAACGAAATCAGTAGTACGGGCGTCAGATCCAATTGAATGCAGGAGGGACGCCCCTCTATGTAGTCATCGATGTCTTGCACAGGTACAAGCCTGTGTGATGGGCGAATGGCCGGCCCTGTAGAGTGTCGGGTGTATGAGAGAGCCGCGTTCTCTTCTAATGTGATCGACTAACGTGATAGCGTCCGGCCGATAGCCTGAGCGGGCCGCGCCCGTTAATAACCAAAACAGTAGGGTTTACATCCGTGACCGGTTCCTTCTATGAGAACGTGTCCTCCAAACATGTACTCTGTATCCAGCCCAGTATTCGGCCGAGGTTGAGGGAGGGCTGTGTCCTCCAATAACAAATCAGTGTCCGTCCTGTAGCTGAGAGGGGTTCGCTCTCTGTTCCTGAAAATAAAGTATTCTTGAATCGGGATGATGGAGGGCCGCACCCTCCTGTGGTCCAAACTAGAGTCCCTAGAGACTCAGGGTGACCCATTGCAGGGTACACCCAATACCAAAATCAGTATAAGGCTGATGGAAATCTACGGAAGAAAAAAACAATGAAAAAGAAAAACTACCAACTGTCCGCCCGGATCCCGTGCGCGGGGTCCAGGACGACCGTTGGTAGCCGGAGGAAAGCTGGAGACGTTCTCCGCAATCCACAAGCGCCCGGGAGGTCGGGGGAGGTCAAGTCAGGCCTCTCGACGACCCGAGCGAAAGGAAAAAGAAGTTACGAAACGAAAAAATTAACGTAGATGTAAAAGACAAGGAAAAAGCACCGCGTTCTCCTTAGGTGTCTGAGCACCGATCCTTGCCTGTGCGAAGTCTTCCTTGGAGATGTATGACCGGGTTC
Source organism: Pelobates fuscus (assembly GCF_036172605.1). Classification (NCBI taxonomy): domain Eukaryota; kingdom Metazoa; phylum Chordata; class Amphibia; order Anura; family Pelobatidae; genus Pelobates; species Pelobates fuscus. The sequence goes on from NC_086321.1 coordinate 313,719,587, forward strand.
CTTATAAAAAACCCTGCCCTTCAGGCATGAGGTTTAGGGCCTTCACCCTACCCACCATATTCAGATGGCCGTATACTGGTTTCCTCTTGGATAGATTGGCAATGGTGCCTGTCTGGACACCTGCCTATTTCCATGTCACTGGTGGGCACCGGCATTTCCTCAGTGATATTCCCCCAGGCCTGTGGCCTAGAAGGGGTTCGGCACCCAGAAATAACAGGCCGTCTTAATAGGTACCGACATTCTTAATAGGCACAGACATAGCAGGCCGCACTTATGGGCACAGACATAGCAGGTCGTACTTATGGGCACAGACATAGCAGGCCGATCTTATGGGCACAGACACAGCAGGCCGATCTTATGGGCACAGACACAGCAGGCCGATCTTATGGGCACAGACATAGCAGGCCGATCTTATGGGCACAGACATAGCAGGCCGATCTTATGGGCACAGACATAGCAGGCCGATCTTATGGGCACAGACATAGCAGGCCGATCTTATGGGCACAGACATAGCCGGCCGATCTTATGGGCACAGACATAGCCGGCCGATCTTATGGGCACAGACATAGCCGGCCGATCTTATGGGCACAGACCTAGCAGGCCGATCTTATGGGCACAGACCTAGCAGGCCGATCTTATGGTCACAGACATAGCAGGCCGTTCTTATGGGCACAGACATAGCAGGCCAATCCTGGGTTGTGTATTATTGTTATATTATGATAACATGTTATTCAAAATAGCGCCCTCCGATTCCGTAGCGCGTTACAATGGGTATTGAATGCGTAATGGGGACCTCCTAGTTCCAGTGGAGGTCCCTAAGAATAGTAGATTCTGAGAGCATCCTGTGACATAGGATCTCTAGACGCCAACCCATTAGGCAGTGTAATGCCGTGTGAATAACCTGAACCGGGACTGGCAGTCCCTAGATGCCCAGCAGGCAAATAGTGGTATTCAATCTGTATTGGGTATAAGCGGAAGTTGTTCCAGAGGCTATCATGTCCATGAATGTAAGATACACTGAGCAATACTCTCCTTAAACTGTGAATTGGTATGCCCATGTTCACACAGATCTGTTGGAAATTCCTTATCATATAATAGATTACCCTCATCATACCACCTGAAGGGTATTGTAACCATGGGCACTTCCAGGAGTAGGGCCAACGATAGCCAACCCAATGAATTCCCCCGGGAATCTGATAAAATGAATGGTATCAGCGTAGACTGGTCTCCCTTACTAGTTTGAGTCAGAGCCAGGTCTGTAAGCGAGAAATATATGCCATGGACAGAGAAATCATACCAGAGTAGTCTCAAGCTACAGCTGGACAGAAAAAATATATATACTGAGAAGGAGATGAATCCTAGAGCTAACTGGCACTGTAAACACCCTGTACAGAGTCTGTGTAACAGAGTTCATATACCTGTAACTCACAATAACCTGTGATATATCCCATCAGGCACTCACAAAACCTGTTGATATACACTGACAGTAAAAACTCACAGCGATCCGTGACAAACACTGTCAGCAAACTCACATCAATCTGCGATATACACAGTCAACAGAAACACGCAGCAATCTGTGACATACACTGACAACAAAACCCACAGTAAACCGTGATACACACTGTCGGTAAAACTCTGTGGGAGACACAGATATACACACAAAACTCTGTGATATACACAGTCAGCAAAGCAAAACTAACATGTCATGTACACCGTCAGTAAAACTAATATGTGATATACACAGTCAGTAAAACTAATATGTGCTATACACTGTCAGAAGACTAATACGTGTTATACACTGTCAGTAAAACTAATATGTGTTATACACTGTCAGTAAAACTAATATGTGTCATACACTGTCAGTAAAACTAATATGTGTTATACACTGTCTATGTGATGTACACTGTGGGAAAACTAATTATGTGATACACATTGTCAGTGAAAAGCACAGCAAAACAGAATCTATGCCAATAAAAACCCACAGCAGATATGAAATATATTCCACCAAAAAACTCAGAACTATATATCTGACATGAAAAAAGCCCTAAGACACACAGAAGCTGTGGGATACACATTGTAAATAAATAGTACATAGGAAAAGGCATAGTACATTGCCTTCCGGCAAAACTGAAGGCAATCCGCTGGGGAAAAAACAGGGCAACAATAGCCGCGATCCGACCACCGTGGGTGGAGGAGGGGCCGCAAGAAAGTGCGTTCTCCTCCACCCGGTCGGCCGCCTGCGGCTCTGTGAAGAAGTTGAGCGCGGCGGTCGACCACGTGGCGGGCGGGGCGGCCACGAGGGTGAGCGGAGCGGCCACCGGGTACTCGCGTCCGACCGCGAGTACCTCGGTTGCCGGTATGGAACTAGGGGGTCGGGAAATCAGGAGGCAGCCAGAGGCTAGTCTCCTGAAACCCCTATACCGCGCAGGCATCCCGCGGAAAATGGCGGGCAAAGAGAGTGGGCAGCGAGGGGAGAGGGGGAGGGGCGGAAAGGCATGGCGAAACAGAGAAAAAAAACCAAGACTCCCCTAAAACTACCCCCTGAAAGGGAAGGAATCCCTAAGAAGACAGGGGAAGCAAAAGCAAGGCAAGTAGTAAATATGTATAAGCAAAAAGTAACACAAAATATAACCGATAAAATAAAGGAGTACAGAACACAAGATACTAGATAAAAGGTACAAATAACAAATAAGAAAATATACTGAGATATCAAAATAAGTCATAATACAACCCAAAGCCACCCACTATAAGCAGGAGGCAGAGGTACTCTGACCTGTACTGATGCGGAGCAGCAAAGAAAGAGGAAATGATGCATGGGGAGGGGAGTTTTATAGTACCTAACTTTTTTCTGATTGGTTGTTTTTTCTGTGCTGCTGTGGAGTTCTAGTAAAGAGAGACTTAAGCAAATACGAAGCCTCCTGTCATGTTATAAAATTAAGAAGCAAAACAAAAGTTTAAAAAATAGTTTTAAAAAGTTAAAAAAGTTAAAAAATACATTTAAAAACGCTCATTACCACTACACCTAGAACAAACTAGAGAAACAATGATCCCACACTAAGGTTCAATATATGCCTTTTGAATTACCCCAGGGTGTATTCTTTAATAAATAGTATGTGTTTGTGGGGAAGTTTCAATAACCAACCATCTAAACTACTCCAAATTGGAACATGGACACAGCGTAAAACTTCAAAGTTAGAAAAAAACTGAATGGCTGCGTCTCAAATGTGCCCCTTCAACATCCACATATACCTGGCAAAGGTACATATGGGGGTATTGCTGTACTCAGACCACATAGCTGAGCAACATATAAGGTATTATACAGTTGTAGCACACATAAGGTTTGCAAAATATACTGTGCAAACTCACTTTGTGTGTCAAAAAGGCAGAAAAAACACTTATTACCACTACACCTGGTACAAGCTAGCGGAAAAATGATCCCACGCTAAGGTTCAAAATATGCTTTTTGAAATACCCTGGGATGTCTTCTTTAAGAAATGGTATGGCTTTATGGGGTATTTGGATCATATAGCCTGGTAAAATACTCTAAAATGGGACATAGGCACAGCGTAAAAATTTAAAGTTTGAAAAAAAACTGGAATGGCTGTGTCCCAAATGTGCCCCTCCGATGTCCACATATACCTGGCAAAGGTACATATGGGGGTATTTTTGTACTCAGCCAACATAGCTGAGCAACATATAAAGTATTATAGAGTGGTGGCACACATACGGTTTGCAATATACTGTGCAAACTCACTTTGTGTGTCAAAAAGGCAGAAAAAACGCTTATTACCACTACACCTGGTACAAGCTAGCGGAAAAATGATCCCACGCTAAGGTTCAAAATATGCCTTTTGAAATACCCTGGGGTGTCTTCTTTAAGAAATGGTAGGCCTTTGTGGGGTAGTTTGAATTTAAAACCTGCGAAGATGCTTGGAAATTGCACATAGGCCCAGCGTCAAAATTCAGAGTTCGGTAAAAACTGATATGGCTTGGTCTCCTATATGGCACTGTAGCTTCACGAAATAGTGCCAAAGACATTCATTGGGGATGTCTTTTTACTCAGAAGACTTAGATGAGCATAATTTGGGGGTTTTGAACTTAGTGGCACATATGAAATATACAAAATGCCCAGCAAAAATGCAATCCGTATGTAAAAAAATGCCCCAAATTATTTTTTACCACATACTTTGGCATATATTGGTGAAAAAATAGGGGCATGCTAAGGCACAATATGCACCTTATGATATACCCTGGAGTGTCTACTTTTACAAATGGTAGGCCTTTGTGGGTTTTTTTTTTTGAACAGTCAAACTGTTATAATACCCCAAATGGAAGCATAGGCTCATTAAATCCGTCTCAAAATTCTACTGTGAATACTGAAAAGGACAGGTCTCCTGTATGGCACTGTAGCTTCACGAAATAGTGCCATAGACATACAATGGGGGTGTCCTTTTACTCAGAAGACTTAGTTGAGCATAATTTGGGGGGTTTGAACTTAGGGGCACATATTAAATATACAAAATGCCCAGCAAAAATGCAATCTGTATGTAAAAAAATGCACAAAATTATTTTTTACCACATACTTTGGCATGTAATGGTAAAAAAATGGGGGCATGTTAAGGCACAATATGCACCTTATGAGATACCCTGGAGTGTCTACGTTTACAAATGGTAGGCCTTTGTGGGGTTTTTTTGAACAGTCAAACTACTATAATAACCCAAATGGAAGCATAGACTAATTAAATCCGTCTTTCAAAATTCTACTGTGAATACTGAAAAGGACAGGTCTCCTATATGGCACTGTAGCTTCACAAAATAGTGCCAAAGACATACAATGGGGGTGTCATTTTACTCAGCAGATGTAACTGAACACAAAATAAAACCTTGTACAGGAATAGCACACACCAACTTTACAAAATACACATGAGAAGTTCTTTGTTATAAGTTTGTGTGCCAAACCCCCCAAAAAACACAATTTTACTCCAATATTTAGCAGAGATTGGCGGTGAAATGGCTACATAGAAAGTGTCAAAACAACCTTAGGTAAATAGCCTGCGGTGTCTACTTTATATAAATATATACTTTTGTGTGGCAATTTTGTTTTCTTTTATGGCTATTAAGCTTACAAGACAAACATACCAAATTCTAAATTCGCTCCACATTAAAAGTTTATTTTACTCCTTGTGCTTTGTGACCTGTAACTACCAAAAAAAACTTAAAATCCCAGACACATTATATATTCTGTAAATCAGAACAACTAAATGAATTTATTTTTAATTACTTTCCTTAACCTGCACTAATTGTGCACACATTATTATTGCAAAAACTGTAAAAAAAAAATAAAAATTTTTTTTTTTTTGCATTTTTCTATAATAAATAAGCATTTATGTATATATATGTTACATCAAATTAAAGCCCTTTCTGTCCTTTAAGAAACGGTATATAATATGCGTCGGTGCAATAAATGAGTCAAATGCAAATTGCAGTTGAACTCAAACAGCAAAAAAATGCCGTTGTCATTAATTGAAAGACAAGCTTCCGAAGCTCTGTCCTTAAGGGGTTAAGCCTCCAGAGTGGGCATTGCATGAACTATTGTGGACTGAACCAAGATCTAGTCCTGATTTTCACTATGTATATATGTAGTTACATTGCATGACCTTCTTGCACAGTCTCTAGATAGTTAGCTTTTACGTTAACTCTTCTTGTGCCTTGCTGTTTTTTTATATTTTGTTTACAATAATTGTCAGGGGCCCGTACCCTCAATATATAGTACGACTTTAGCAGATTTTGTACCTGATGCTGTAGATTAATAACTAGCCTGTATTATCATTTTCTACTTTACATGTCCCATTCCCCTTTATTGTTACTTACAGTTGTGCTCAAAAGTTTTTCATACCCTGGCAGAAATTGTGACATTTTGGCATTGATTTTGAAAGTATGACTGATCATGCAAAAAACATTTCTTTTATTGAAGGATAGTGATCATATAAGGCTATTTATTATCATATAGTTGTTTGGCTTCTTTTTAAATCATAATTATAACATAAATCACCCAAATGACCCTGATCAAAAGTTTACATTCCCTTGAATGTTTGGCCTTGTTACAGACACAGAAGGTGACACACACAGGTTAAAATTGAAATTAAAGGTTAATTTCCCACACCTGTGCCTTTTGTAATTGCAATTAGTGTCTGTGTATAAATAGTCAATGAGTTTGTTGGCTCTCACGTGGATGCACTGAGCAGGCTAGATACTGAGCCATAGGGAGCAGAAAAGAACTGTTAAAAGACCTGCATAGCAAGGTAATGGAACTTAATAAAGATGGAAAAGAATATAAAGAGATATCCAAAGCCTTGAAAATGCCAGTTAGTACTGTTCAATCACTTGTTGAGAAGTGGTAAATTGGGGGATCTCTTGATACCAAGCCAAGGTTATGTAGACCAAGAAAGATTCAAGTCACAACTGCCAAAAAATGTTTGGGATGCAAAGAAAAATCCACAGGTAACCTCAGGAGACATACAGGCTGCTCTGGAAAAATACAGTGTGGTTGTTTCAAGGCGCACAATACTTGAACAAAAATGAGCTGCATGGTCGAGTTGCCAGAAAGAAGCCTTTACTGTGCCAATGCCTGGTTACAATATGCCCAACACCACCTTGACAAGTCTCACAGCTTCTGGCACACTGTAATTTGGAGTGACAAGACCAAAATAAAGCTTTATGGTCACAACCATAATTGCTATGTTTGGAGAGGGGTCAACAAGGCCTATAGTGAAAATAATACCATCCCCACTGGGAAGCATGGTGGTGGCTCACTGATGGCCATTACAGTCTCCTGACCTTAATATCAACGTGCCACTCTGGGGAGATCTCAAACCTGCGGTTCATGCAAGACAACCAAAGACTTTGCATGACCTAGAGGCATTTTGCGAAGAAGAATGGCCAGCTATACCACCGTCACAAATTAGGGGCCTCATAGACAACTATTACAAAAGACTGCATGCTGTCATTGGTGCTAAAGGGGGCAATAACAGTATTAAGAACCAAGGGTATGCAGACTTTTGAAAAGGGGTAATTTCATTTTTTTCTTTGTTGCCATGTTTTGTTTTATGATTGTTCCATTCTGTTACAACCTACAGTTGAATATGAATCCCATAAGAAGTAAAATAAATGTGTTTTGCCTGCTCACTCATGTTTTCTTTAAAAAAAAAAAAAAAAAGGTTCATATATTACCAATTCCAAGGATATGCAAACATTTGAGCACAACTGTATATTCTCGTGGTTATGTCTTGTTCAGCAGAAATAAAGATTTACAAACAAAAAAAACAACATATACAGACTGATTTTAAACTTTCATACTGTGATCTAATTAGGTACTATTTTATCAGATATTTGATTTTAGATGAACACAAGCATTAAGTATTAGCAAGACACTTACCCACTCGGATCCTGTAGTCAGATATAATCGCATCACACCAATCTATAGTTTTGTCATATTCTCGGGCTACTGCCTACATTCATAAATATAAAATTAAAATGCATAAAGTAATCATGTGCTTTAACAAATATGGTGATGTTCAAAAAGACACAATTAGACTTACCAGAAGCTGCTGCTTCTCGTTACAGTCATAACATTTCAGTTTGCAAATTAGAATCTTGTAACTAAGAGGAAGAAACAAATATATGTAATTGTGCCTAGTTCACTTACATAAAAAACACAGCTTAGCATTAGATTTTAGAAGCATTGAGAAATATGTAGTTTTTGAGGTTGCCTACATGGCATTAACCTCAAACTGCTTTCCTAATCGTTATTCTTTTTTCTGCTCTCAATTATTTTTAAATGGCACTCTAAGCACCATAATCACTCTACTTGTTATAGGGATTAGGGTGCGTTGAGGCTGTCCACTGTTGTGTTTTTTACCATTTCAGTTGTCTGACATAAACGGAGGGTCTACCAGGCACTTCCGTCCATGCCCCTCTCTCACCAGATTGCTAATGTATAAGTTACAACACTGGACTTGAACCCGGAGTGGTTTAGTAGAGTTGTTAAAAGATCCCCTGTTTTGGAGCCATCTTCAATACATATAGAAGCACAAGATAATTCAACCTATATGCTAAGCTACCCAACTATAAATAAAAAAACTTGCATTTTTCTTAGTCCTGGCCCGGAATGGTCTGGAGCTAAGTAATGTCCAATTTTTAACATCTGTGATGTACAATTCCACATCTAAAGCTTACACTTCTATAGCCCAGCCCACTGTAGAAAATGTGCTAAATCAGTAATGCTCTTTTATCTCTGTTTAATTAAAATGTATAAGCAAACCAAAAACATCAACTTTAAGTGTTTTTTTAAAGGTGAACTCCACATACAGGAGAGGATTCCAGGACTCCGGAATCCATTTTGAAGTGAAAGACTGCTAAACATATTTCAAAAACCTCCCAGATAACTTTAACAAATAGGTATCTATTTGCACTGTTGGTCTCCATTTGTAAAATGCATCTCAAAGCCTCTGTTTGCTTTTAGTTTGCACATACATTTCTGTTTATAGCACTGGAAACATGTGTATGGAAGCTCATTTCCATACTGGACAATTACTTTTTTTATTTTTTTTATTTATATAGTATTTTTTTTCCCACTGGTTCATTAGTTCTTTAGTATTGGTTCTCAAATGTTAGTGTAATTTATGAATATTTACTGTACAAAGAACTGTCCCAACAAGCTTGCACATCTTAACTTTGCACTCCTTTTCAACATCCATCTCACATTTCTATAAAAACTAGGGATTCTAAGTTGATTGTCAACTAATTTGCTCGTATAGTAACAAAAGCCAACATTTGTTTAAACAATTGTTAGGACCTAGGCATTACAACTATTCAGCAATTACATTTATACTAAAATGCTACCAGTTTATATCTATTCAAACTCATGCTCTCCATATCCAGACTGTGAACTTACACTTTTGGTTTGAAAGTAGGATTTGACATGGAGTGCTCAACAAACAGCACACCTGCTTTACGATCCTTCTTCTGCACAGATTTGACCTACAATACAAGCATTCCATAATAGCAAAGCAAGGTCCGCCACATTGACTGCCACAAAGTGCACCAGTTACAAAGGAACATCATCCTTACCAATGAGGGCCAGTATGGATATTTATTGTATTTACACCAAACAAACATCCCAGGTTCAATTGACTCTGGACCTAAGAGAAAGTTTAATAAAACAAAAAATAAATATATATATATATATATATATATATATAATTCAAGAAGAGTTCTTTGCTAAAATAATTAGTACTATTGTACACAAATGCTTGCAACACAACACATTTCTCACAGTAAGAAAACTAATTTGCAAAATTTATGTAAAATAAAACTGGGGAACACGTGCTGTAGTGTAAAATAAAGTATGTACCTGCATGTTCACCAAAAACTTTAAAAAGGTTACACATGTACACAGTATGACCAACAAGATGTTTAGTTGAGTGAGTGTGCTGAATTCAGTGTTATTTGGATTAAACAGCATCCTTGTGTATACATGTTTAGGTGAGTGCAGTTTTATTAGTTTGTATATTTGCAAGTGCAGACCAGCTCCCTCAGTCTTGTTTAAATTTATTTCATGTACTTTGTACTTTATAGAGCTCCAGGAGGATGGTTTACCATGTAAGTTGGTAAAAGAAAAAAAAAATAGGACCTGACAAAAATGGGATACATTGTCATTGTGTCAGGCTTATTTAGTGTATGCATATATTTTTTAACTAAATCTTAAAAGTCAGTTGGTTTTAAATATTATATTGTGTTCGCTTTGAAGCTGGTGTAATGGATTCTGTATGATACATTCAATGTATGATACATTCAAAATAAATGTCTGGGAACAGCTAAGCTACTGCGCAGAAATCTCAGGCCTATGGTATGGAATGAGGAATATATACCACTCAGGAGAGGTGTGACACACACACTTTTTGGACTTTACTTCATGTAAGTAGCTATTGGTCTTGTATTTGTGGAATATTCTATTACTATCTGCACTATATACTCTTTTTGTATGTCTTATAAGCTCCTCCCTTGTCAAGATTGCCAAGTGTAGGAAAAACACATAAAACAAAGTAGTCCCTACTTTGTCTTCTGTTTTAAAGGAAATAGATCAGAAATTAAAAATGGATTCTGAAAGAGGTAGAAAACAATAGAAGAAAGGCAAGTTTGAGGTGACAAAGACACTTTAATTATTCTTATACTATTACAAAACATATTACACTATTGAAAAACAGAAAGGAAACTGCTTCCTAGAACCTGAAACAACAGTTAGACACTCCAGGTGTGTGTATAGTTATTTATTTGATATTGGAGTAGCCTTATAAGGCTAGTGGCTATATATTTATATGTAAGTTTTTCACTGTTCTGTACCCTGCTCTATGCCTTTATATATACTGAGTATTTTACTATATTTGATAGGATACTTACCTAATTTCCAGGTTGCAGGTCAGGGTAGTGTAGAGCATCGGGCTGAAGACTTCCTGGCGAGAATTAAAGAAAGTTCGGATGATGGGAGTGAGTGTCAGCTGGATGACATGCCAGTCCTAGAAGAAATGGAGGTGCAAGGCAGAGCAGGTACTTCAGGTGGAGAGTATGAACACAGGCGGAGAGTATGAACATAACTCTGCTGAATTGGATTAGTGAGGCTTTAGGATTTTTTTAACGAATATTGTAAGAAAGAAGCTCGGCCATGTGAAAGTTCACAGTTTTCACTTAACGACTCACGTAAAAGAAAAAAGGTGAATATGTTGATTTGCTGTTGCTTTTGCCTTCAGCAAAAGATTTTTACAGAGCAGTGAGTGACAAGGATGAGGAAAAACGAATCCCACGTAATTTTAATAACTGGCTGCAAGCATTTTGTATTTTCTCAGTCGTACTGGGAGAGAAAAAGCCAAAATTATGTAGCAGACTTTTCCCAACATGTAGAAGTTATACTAGAGGCTTTTAAGAATTTTGGCAGAATAGCGTGGTTTAACTATGATGAACTTTTCAGACAAAAAATGTCTGTCCACTCTTCCCTGAAATGGTGAATGAATGGGGAATGAAGGATGTTGGTCTTTGGCTGAATCTAATGCTGGCTCAGAGATTGTCGGTTAAAACAGTGACTAATATCGGCACGTCTAGCACAGTAAGAGCGATGAAAAAAGGCCCATGATGGACATTTAATGAAGGGCATTGAAAATGGCCCAATACATGTAACTCGAAACATTAATGAGTATACTGTGGTGGAAATCATTCAGCCTTTTGCTGCTTTAAAAGAATTGCAGCAGGATCCAGCAAGAGAAAAGACCAGTTTCAAAAAGGCATGGATGCCAGTGCAGCTGGAAAGGCGTATTTCTTATCTTCAGGTGTATCTAAACAGGTAGAGAGCTAAGTTATTTATTCAGGGTTTTGCAGACGGTTTTAAGATTCCAATGTTTTCCGGTCTAGGTTGTTCAGTTGTTAATTTAAAATCTGTTTTGCAAGATGTTGCATCTGTAAGCAGGAAATTGCAAAAGGAGTGAAAATTACAGGTGATACTCGAAAAATTTGAATATCGTGCAAAGTTAATTTATTTCAGTAATGTAACGTAAAATCGGAAACTGATATATGAGATAGACGTATTACATGCAAAGCAAGATAGTTCAAGCCGTGATTTGTCATAAGTGAGATGATTATGGCTTTCAGCTCATGAAAACCACCAAATCCACAATCTCAGTAAATTAGAATATTGTGAAAAGGTGTAATATTCTAGGCTTTCTGAGCCTTTAAATGGTCTTTCAGTCTGGTTCAGTAGGAATCACAATCATGGGGAAGACTGCTGACCTGACAGTTCTGCAGAAAAGCATCACTGACACTCTCCATGAGGAGGGAAAGCCTCAAAAGGTAATTGTGAAGGAAGTTGGATGTTCCCAAAGTGCTGTATCAAAGCACATTAATAGAAAGTTATGTGGAAGAAAAAGGTGCACAAGCAGCAGCCTGGAGAGGAGTGTCAGGAAAAGGCCATTCAAAAGTGTTTGGGACTTTCACAAGGAGTGGACTAAGGCTGGAGTCAGTGCATCAAGAGCCACCACACACAGAAGGATCCTGGACATGGGCTTCAGATGTATTCCTCTTGTCAAGCCACTCCTGAACAACAAACCACGTCAGAAGCGTCTTACCTGGGCTAAAGAAAAACAGACCTGGTCTGTTGCTCAGTGGTTTAAAGACCTCTTTTCTGATGAGAGCAACTTTTGCATCTCATTTGGAAACCAATGACCCAGAGTCTGGAGGAAGAATGGAGAGACACACACTGCAAGATGCTTGAAGTCCAGTGTGAAGTTTCCACAGTGTGTTGATTTGGGGAGCCATGTCATCTGCTGGTGTTGGTCCACTATGCTTCATTTAGTCCACGGTCAACGCAGCCATCTACCAGGAGATTTTGGAGCACTTCAGGTTTCCTTCTGCAGACTAGCTTTATGGGGATACTGTCACGTATTCATCCGCTTATAAAAATGTGGTTAATGGCATTTACTGTCCACACAGGAAAAGTTGTGCCGAGCAGCAATCAAATCCACAGAAGGGTTAATGCTGAACAGCAATTATGCAAATGAGAACCTGGTAACTGACTTTGGGGTCAAAGGCCGGTTCCAGCCTATCAGATCTAGAGGAGGGGTATTTAACAGCGGATTCATCTCAGCATTTAAGAAGGGATTATCTGAGACTGTTGGATGAGATTGCTGCCAAAGAACTACCCAAAAAAACTCAATGAGTTTATTACGTTTATTATGCTAATTGATAACAGACTCAGAACCAGAAATAAAACCAGGCGTATGGCTTTGCCATCCTGCTCAGTGCCCTGTCGTGGTTTCCCTTACGGTTGTCCGTGAGCGTGTTCCTGATTCAAGTTTCTTCTGGTTTTTGACTTTGGCTTTGATTTTGACTTCCCTGTATTCTGTATCCCTGACTTCTGGCTTTCTCTTATCGTTGTGTCTCTTTCTTTGTCCCCTGACTTCGGCAAGTATCCGGACTATTCTTTGGTACGTTAAGTCCGGCCATTCTAAGGCCCGGTAATACATTACCTATTAGTAATCTGTGTGACAATTCTACATGCTGGATCAACTAGTAATCCTGACAGATACTGACTTCATTTTCCAGCAGTACTTGGCACCTGCCCACACTGCCAAAAGCACCAAACGCTGGTTCAATGACCGTGGGATTACTGTGCTTGATCGGCCAGCAAACTCGCCTGACCTGTACTCCATAGAGAATCTATGGGGCATTGCCAAGAGAAAGATGAGAGACATGAGACCAAACAATGCAGAAGAGCTGAAAGCCGCTATTGAAGCATCCTGGTCTTCCATAACACCTCAGCAGTGCCACAGGCTGATGGCTTCTATGCCACGCCGCATTGAGGCAGTAATTGCTGCAAAAGGGGCCCAAACCAAGTACTGAGTCCATATGCATGCTTATGCTTTCCAGAGGTCCGATATTGTTCTGTGTACACTCCTTGTTTTATTGATTGCATGTAATATTCTAATTTACTGAGATTGTGGATTTGGGGTTTTCATGAGCTGTAAGCCATAATCATTGCACTTATGACAAATCACAGCTTGAACGATCTTGCTTTGCATGTAATGCATCTATCTCATATATCAGTTTCCCCTTTTACGTTGCATTACTGAAATAAATTAACTTTTGCACGATATTCTAATTTTTCGAGTATCATCTGTAGGTAGAATAGCGGGTCCTTTTGACTGCCCTCCTTTTGCTAATTTTCGCCTTTCTCGTTTAGGTTTAGTTCCTAAAAAAAAAGAGCTGGGGTTATTCAGGCTAATTCACCATTTATCTTACCCTACTGGTGCGTCATTAAATGACAAATTTGAAAAGGATACTTGTTCAGTGTCCTATGCATATTTTGATGATGCACTCCGTTAGGTATGTGAATTTGGTCCAGGTGCACTGATGGCCAAGGTGGACATTGAGTCAGCCATTAGGCTATTGCCAGTGCATCTGGATGGTTTCAATTCGTTGGGTTTTTCATTCCTGGGCAAGTCTTATTTTGATAAATGTTTACCAATGGATTGCTCCATATCCTATTTTTATTTTGAAGCTTTTTCTTCATTCTTGGAATTAATTGTTATTGTTGAGACCGGTTTATATTCTGTTGTACATTATCTTGATAATTTTTTGTTCATTGGTCCTAGTTCAGGTTCAGAATGTGATAAGTTGTTAGAATTGTTCTGTAGTTTAGCCGAATGATTTGGTATTCCGTTAGCAGTGGAGAAGACAGTGAGCCCAATGACATATATTCAATTCTCAATTTTTAGGGATAACAGTTGCTTTTGAATGTAAAGTGCCAGCAGAAAAGATTTGTAAGCTCAAAAAAAAAAAGTGGGTTATTTGTAGCAATCAAAAAAGCAACAGTAAAGCAGTTTCACTCATTATTAGGCCTATTAGCATTTGCTAATAGGTCCTATTTTGCCTACAGGAAGAAATGGCTTGGGCGAATGGCTTTGGCCTATGCAAAAAAAAAATAAAAAAAAATCAATTCACTGTTTTGTAAGGATTTCTGCAGAAATTAAAGGGACACTATAGTCACCAGAACAACTACAGCTTATTGATTTTTTTCTGGTGAGTAGAATCATTACCTTCAGGCGTTTTGCTGTAAACAATGTATTTTCAGAGAAAATGCAGTGTTTACATTACAGCCTAGTGATAACTTCACTGGCCACTCCTCAGATGGCTGTTAGAGATCTTTCCTGGGTCACTGCTGCCTAAAATGCATCCAAACATTCAGTGCCTCCACCCTCTGCATGCAGACACTGAACTTTCCTCTGAGATTCATTGATTCAATTCATCTCTATGAGGAGATGCTGATTGGCCATGGCTGTGTTTGAATTGTGCTGGCTCTGCCCCTGATCTGCCTCCTTGACATTCTCAGCCAATCCTATGGGGAAGCACTGTGATTGGATCAGGCTACCACTTCTGATTAGGTCAGCAGGCAGTGGGCAGGTCAAAAGGAAACAGGGACAAAGCCAGCAGCTTCAGGCTTGAATACAAGTACGATTTACTATATCTAGGGAGGCAAGAGGGGACCAGGGTGGCTAGATGGTGGTTTTAACCCTATAGGGTCAGGAATTCATGTTTGTGTTCCTGAAACTATAGTGCTACTTTAAAAAATTGCAAATGGAATTTCAGGAGAATTAAACTTTTGAATTATTTGTGGATGCTGCAGGGTCAGTTGGTTTTGGCATATTCTGGAACAAAAGATGGGCCTTTGTGCAGTGGCCAGATGTAGGTCGGTGGTATATGTCATTAATTCAATGCATTCTAAGTGTTTCTTTGTTATTAATTTTGCAAAATCTAGTATTGTTATGTTTTAAATATATTTTGGTTGAAGGCTGTGCATATTCCGGGTATTGCTATTTCTCGTTATCAGCTCAGCGCTTTTAGATGTTTCTATGAATTAATCCAAGTTCATCCAGTAGGTGGTAATATAGAAGCTGCCATGTCTTTTGTGATTCAATGTATTAACCCCTTAAGGACGGCGGGTGTTCTATGCTGGCCCTTTTGGGGTGACTCTAAACGCTGGAGGGCGTTTTGCCAGATTGGTTATTTTGCCTTTGAGACCAAATGGTAGCCCAGGAATGAGAATTACCCCTATGATGGCATACCATTTGCAATAATAGACAACACAAGGTATTGCAAATGGGGTGTGTCCAGTCTTTTTTAGTAGCCACTTAGTCACAAACACTGGCCAAAATTGGCGTTCATTTTAGTTTGTGTGTGAAAAATGCAAAAAAACGAATTTGAACGCTAACTTTGGCCAGTGTTTGTGACTAACTGGCTACTAAAAAAGACTGGACATACCGATACAGTCTCAAAGGCAACATAACCAGTCTGGTTATTTCAATGTGTATAAACTGAAATTTTTTATGTGCTATATTTGACCCTGTAACCTTACAAAACACCATAAAACCTGTACATGGGGGGTACTGTTTTACTTGGGATACATCGCTGAATACAAATAAGTGTACTTTATTGTAGTAACAGCTAACATTTTTATAACACCGTTAAAATGCCATGCAGAACTAAAAAGAAAATCATTAAATTATGTTTAACATATAAATATTTGATGTGATATGAAAGCCCTGTTTCATCTGAACAAAATGATATATAATAAGTGTGAGTGCATTTAATATGACAGAGTTGAATTACGGTTGAACAGATTTATAGTGCAAAATTCCAGGTTTTGTTTACGTTTTGATCACAACTTGTACAACTGGGTCAGTCCTTAACCCCTTAATGATGGATGACAGACTGTCAGTCGCTAAAATTACCCCCAGATCGCAGGGTTAACACTCCTCGAATACAGAGGCAGACCAGGAGCACCCAATCGGGCTGTCTGCTGCAGGGACTCCTGGTCCGCCTCCCTGGGCTTCCATGGTCAGTGTAAAAATAAATAATAAATAAATAAAATAAAGTAAAAGTTAAATTCCACCCCCCTTTCCCCTGCTTTATTAAAATTAACCCTGTCACTGCCATTTGATCACTGACTACAGTGATCAAAATACAGATCAGGGTATTCTACTATGATCAAATTGATTTTTTTTTATTTTTTTTTTAAACTTCAGGGGTTAAATTTATTTTATTCATTTAAATATTTTAAAATTATATATTTAGCTAGCTGGGGTGGGTGTAAGTTAGGGGGGAATTGGGGAATTTGGTGTTAGGCTAC
Source organism: Pelobates fuscus (assembly GCF_036172605.1). NCBI lineage: Eukaryota > Metazoa > Chordata > Amphibia > Anura > Pelobatidae > Pelobates > Pelobates fuscus. The sequence goes on from NC_086321.1 coordinate 313,736,316, forward strand.
CTAGGGGTTAACGTTTAAAAAAAAGTTTTTTTTTTTTTAAAAAAAGCTTTAAAAAGTAAAAAGTTTTAAAATGTTTTAGCAACATTTAAAAAAAAAAAAAAAAGTTAAAGAATCCCACCCAACTTTACCCAGTCCTAATAAAAATTAACCCCTTCCCTGCCAGTTAATCACAGGTGATCAAAATACAGAGCACAGTACCAAACTGATACATATATATATATATATATATATATTTTTTTTTTTTTAAATGATCATTTGAAAATGATAGATTTAAATATTTTAAAATTATATATTTGGCTAGCTGGGGTGGGAGTTATGGGAAATTGGGGAATATACTGTTTGTGCTGCTTACTGCTAGTTAGGGGTTAACAGTAAAAAAAAAAGTAATTAAAAAAGTTTACAAACAAGTTTTAAAAAGTAAAAACAAGAAAAAAAGAAAAAGAAAAAAAAGAAAAAAAAATGCATTAAAAAAAATGCTCATTACCACTGCACCTGGAACAAACTATCGAAAAAATGATCCCGCGCGAAGGTTCAAAATAAAAAAAATCTTTAGAAATAACCTGGGGTGTATTCTTTAATAAATAGTATGTGTTTGTGGGGAAGTTTGAATAACCAACCAGCTAAACTACTCCGAAATAAAACATGGGACAGAGGAACTGGCTCAGCAAAGGGAATTAGGTTTTTAAACTTGTTAAATGACACCTTCATGTCACAACTAGTACAAGCACCAACTAGAATGGACGCTTGTCTGGACCTGGTTTTAACAAACAACATTGATATTTTGACCAACATTCAAGTAGGTGAGCACTTGGGAAATAGTGATCACAATATAGTGTCCTTTGAAATAAACTCAAAAAAACAAAAGCACATGGGGTATACTAAAACATATAATTTTAAAAAGGCCAATTTCAATAAGATAAGGGAAGCTTTACAATATATTGACTGGCATAAACTCTTTAGTGAAAAGAACACTGAGGATAAATGGATCATCTTCCAACAAATATTAGAAAGGTACATTTCTCAGTATGTACCATTGGGAAATAAATATAAAAGAAACAAATTAAAACCAATGTGGCTTAGTAGAGAAGTAAAACAAGAGATTAAAAATAAGAAAAGGGCATTTAAATCGGACAAATCAGATGCATCTTATAAAAGATATAAGGAAGCAAATAATGCGTGCAAAAAGGCAATTAGACTTGCTAAACTTCAAAATGAAAAAATGATAGCTAAAGAGAGCAAAACCAACCCTAAAGCATTTTTTTAAGTACATAAATTCTAAAAAAACCCATAAATGAAAGTGTAGCTACACTAAAAATTTAAATGGGGGTGTTAGTCAATGAAGACCAGGAAAAGGCAGGAATTTTAAATAACTACCGTATTTTTCGCTCCATAAGACGCACTTTTTTTCCCCTCAAAAGTGAGGGGAAATGTCTGTGCGTCTTATGGAGCGAATATGAAGTTTTACTTACCTGTCTTGTAGCGTTTCTCGGCAGCACAGGGCGCACCGCGGTACTGGAACTTGAATTTCATGTTCCGGTTTCCGGCGGGACTGAAAGGAAGTGCGCACACAGCTCAGTGTGCGCACTTCCTTTCAGTCCCGCCGGAAACCGGAACATGAAATTCAAGTTCCAGTACCGCGGTGCGCCCTGTGCTGCCGAGAAACGCTACAAGACAGGTAAGTAATTATGGGACAAGGGGAGGGGGACAGTATGGGAGAGAAGACTATGGGGAGGGGAGGGGAGGGGGGATGAAGACTATGGGGAGGGGAGGGGGGATGAAGACTATGGGGAGGGGAGGGGAGGGGGGATGAAGACTATGGGGAGGGGAGGAGAGGGGGGATGAAGACTATGGGGAGGGGAGGAGAGGGGGGATGAAGACTATGGGGAGGGGAGGAGAGGGGGGATGAAGACTATGGGGAGGGGAGGAGAGGGGGGATGAAGACTATGGGGAGGGGAGGAGAGGGGGGATGAAGACTATGGGGAGGGGAGGAGAGGGGGGATGAAGACTATGGGGAGGAGAGGGGGGATGAAGACTATGGGGAGGAGAGGGGGGATGAAGACTATGGGGAGGAGAGGGGGGATGAAGACTATGGGGAGGGGAGGGGGATGAAGACTATGGGGAGGGGAGGGGGGATGAAGACTATGGGGAGGGGAGGGGGGCATGAAGACTATGGGGAGGGGAGGGGAGGGGGGATAAAGACTATGGGGAGGGGAGGGGGGATGAAGACTATGGGGAGGGGAGGGGGGATGAAGACTATGGGGAGGGGGTGGGAGAAGACTATGGGAGGGGGACACTATGGGACAGGGGAGAAAAAAAATATTCTGAACAAACTGTCCCATAGTAAGAAACACTATGGGACAGTTTGTTCAGAATATATTGTTTTCTGGGTTTCTTCCTCTAAAAACTAGGTGCGTCTTATGGTGAGGTGCGTCTTATGGAGCGAAAAATACGGTATTTCTCCTCTGTATATATTAAGGAAGAACCCATGGCAATAGATGTGCAAATGATTGCTACTAAAAACTTGCAGAATAATTGTAATTGGTTAACTCAAGACAAGGCGCTGCAGCAACTAAAGAAAGTTAATATAAACAAAGCTCCAGGGCCTGACGGTATCCATCCACGTGTACTTAAGGAACTAAGTGTAGAAATAAGTGAACCTCTGTTTTTAATCTTTCAAGATTCTTTTCTTTCAGGAAGTGTTCCGGAGGATTGGAGGAAGGCAGATGTGGTTCCTATATTCAAAAAGGGTTCAAAATTTCCTTGCCTGGAAATTATAGACCTGTGAGCTTAACTTCTGTGGCTGGTAAAATATTTGAAAGGTTATTAAGGGATTATATTCAAGAATTCCTTGAGAAGAACATGGTTATCAGCAAAAATCAGCACGGTTTTATGAAGCACAGGTCGTGTCAAACTAACTTGATTGCATTCTACGAAGAAGTAAGTAGAAGTATAGATCAGGGTGTTGCAGTGGATGTGATCTATTTGGACTTTGCCAAGGCATTTGATACAGTTCCACACAGAAGATTAGTGTTCAAACTCAAGGAAATTGGTCTAGATGAAAATGCTTGTTCTTGGTTAGAACATTGGCTTAAAAAAAGAGTACAAAGAGTTGTCGTTAATGGTAAATTTTCAAGCTGGACAGAGGTGGCAAGTGGTGTCCCTCAGGGGTCTGTTCTGGGACCTCTTCTATTTAACATGTTTATAAATGATCTTGAAGACAGCATTGAAAGTCATGTTTCAGTATTTGCAGATGACACAAAACTTTGTAAAATAATACAATGTGAGCAAGATATTACTTTGCTGCAGAGGGATTTAGATAGACTGGAGGACTGGGCACTCAAATGGCAGATGAAATTTAATGTTGAAAAATGCAAAGTTATGCACTTCGGCGTAAAGAATACACAAGCAACGTATACCCTTAATGGAAGCGAATTAGGGATAACAACACACGAAAAGGATTTAGGAATTGTTATAGACAACAAACTATGCAACAATGTGCAATGTCAATCAGCAGTGGCCAAGGCCAGTAGGGTATTGTCATGCATGAAAAAGGGCATTCATTTTGCCTCTTTATAAATCACTGGTAAGACCACACATTGAATATGCTGTGCAATTTTGGGCACCTGTTCTAAAGAAGGATATTATGGCACTAGAAAAAGTGCAGAGGCGGGCTACAAAATTAATAAAAGGAATGGAACATATCAGCTATGAAGAAAGGTTAACAAATTTAAACCTATTTAGTTTAGAAAAACGTGGCCTGAGAGGGGATATGATAACATTATACAAATATATTCGAGGCCAATACAAACCATTGTGTGGAAATCTATTCACAAACCGGACTTTACATAGGACACGAGGTCATGCGTTTAGACTGGAAGAAAGAAGATTTCGTCTAAGGCAAAGGAAAGGTTTTTTTACTGTAAGAACAATCAGGATGTGGAATTCTCTGCCTGAAGAAGTGGTTTTATCAGAGTCCATACAGATGTTCAAAAAGCTACTAGATGCATACTTGCAAAAACAGAATATTCAAGGATATAATCTTTCAATGTAGGGTAATAACTGCTTGATCCAAGGATAAATCTGACTGCCATTCTGGGGTCAAGAAGGAATTTTTTTCCCTAGCTTGTTGCAAAATTGTGCTTCAAACTGGGTTGTTTTTTTTTTGCCTTCTTTTGGATCAACAGCAAAAAACATATGTGAGGAAGGCTGAACTTGATGGACGCAAGTCTCTTTTCAGCTATGTAACTATGTAACTATGTAACTATGTAACTATGGATACAGCGTGAAACTTCAAAGTTAGAAGAAAAAAAAAAACAATGGCTGCATCTCAAATGTGACTCTTCAACATCCACATATACCTGGCAAAGGTACATACTGGGGTATTGTTGTACTCAGATGACATAGCTGAGCAACATATGAAATATTATACAGCCGTTGCACACATAAGATTTGCAAAATAAACTGTGTAAACTCCCTTTGTGTATCAAAAAGGCAGAAAAAATGCTCATTACCACTACACTTCGTACAAGCTAGCGTAAAAATGATCCCACGCCAAGGTTCACAATATGCCTTTTGAAATACCCTGGGATTTGTTCTTTAAGAAATGGTATGCCTTCATGGTGTAGTTGGAATATGTTACTTGCTGAAGTGCTGCAGAATGGAACACGGAGCCATCAAAACCATTTATGAAAATTCCCACTTAAAAACCTGAAACTGTCATGTCTCTTTTACAGCACTGTAACTTCACAAAATAGTGTCTTGGTCAGGGGTAGGCAACCTTTCAGCAGTACTGTGCCAAAACAAGATCTTGACGTCACTTGGCGTGCTGGTCCTATTTTTTAAAATTGGTGTGTGTGTTGCCATACGCGGATTGTGTTATTTATGGCGGTTACAGTTGCTTTGTAGGGTTGTATTTATGTGTATGTGGCTGTTATATTACATATGTTTAGGAGTCATTTGGGGTATTGTGTATCATACCTATGAATGTGGGCTGTGTATGGGGGCTGCTTGTGGATTGCCCCTCACCATCTGCAATCACCGCTCGGTTTGTGCTAGCAGATATCTGAGATTGTAATGGGACTCTTAATAGGCCAAAGTCTGTTTGGCTCTGGCCGCCTTGAGTGCTGTGCAAAAGCACCTTGAGTGCCATAGGTTGCTGACTCCTGGTCTAGGTCATACATTGGGCATATTGTTTAACTCAGAAGATGTAACGGAGCATTATTTGGGGGTGTTACAAAACTGTTACAAACACGGATGATATTGGCTATTTTGTATATTAGGACTTCGGGACTTGAATGCTGCACCCTCTCCCGAATGGATTGTATATACCCCGGTTCGTCAAACGAACAACCGACCACCCGGCTCCTGGCGTGTGCCGCCAATTAACCCCAGTCACCTCTCAAACTACCGAACGGTCGACCACACGGCTGAGAGCGTGTGCCACCAATTGATCGCCCAGGGAGTTGTGGTTTGCGGTTAACCGCAGGCTAATTGACGGCCCCAGTATATATCCGTTCGTGCTTTATCTACCGATGGTTAAACTACCGAAAGAGGCACGAACGGGGACCACCTTCAATCTGGCGTGTGGCCTCAATTAGAATGTAGAACGTTGCGGTTAACCGCAAGCTAAGTGCCCCTTCACGGAGGGCTAACTTCGTATACCGAACAGCGACCACATCCAGCCAGAGAGCGGGGATTCGGGCACCACTCTGGCCGTTATTAGTTCCATGAGTTGACGCCGAGGTCCCGCTGCCTATTGTTGCACCTAAAAACATGGCCGCCATTTTCCGCTTGCGACCCAAATACACGAACAGACTTTCACTCGACGAAATACAGCAGCGGGTTTGTGAGTTTGAGTCGCTATTCGGTGAACTAGTGCACACAGACTGGAGCTATAAAATGAGTGGTGAAAGTACCGAAGTATCTATTAAACTGTTGGAGTTATGTATTTTTGATCTGTTGTCTGTGTGTAAAATAAACGTGGGTTTTGGGCGCTTGGAGATAGTTGTATTACTGTAACCGTTGGATTCATTATCTCCAAGCTGGGCGGTAGTAAGTTCAAATGATACAATGTCTTATGATTGGTTAACTTGTTGCATTGTACCTGTATCCCACCAGGTCCACAGGGGGCTGTCCTTGGACCTGGGGACTTGCATAAATTGCCATGCTCACATGCCAGTAAAGTTAGTTTGTTTTACCCTCAACTCGCAGCCTCGACTCGTGTTGCAGGGATCCGGGAATCCTAGCTTTGCTATAGCTAGTGGGAGATTCTACACTTGCAGGTTTATACCGACTGGAGCATCGTTCGCCTCTCTGACTTCGGGAACCAGGGCACCCAAGCGCTCCAACCTCCTGCTAGACCGGAGGCAATCGTAACAGGGGGATTTTATGACAGTGGCACAAATCAAGTGTAAGAAATACTCAGCAAAAATGCAACATGTATGAAAAAAAAATTACAAAAATTTCCTCACCGCAACTTGCCACAATTTTTTCATTAATTTTTTGTCAATGTTTAAGGCACAATATACACCTTGTAAGATACCCTGGAGTGTCTGCTTTCTCAAATGAAAGCCCTTTGTGGGTTCATTATAATATTTAAACGTCTATAATGCCACAAAATTAGACATAGGCCCGTCAAATCCATCTATGAAAATTCTAACTATAGAAACTGAAATAGCCTGGTCTCTTTTATTTCATTGTAGCTTCACAGAATAGTGCCAAATGCATATATGGGAGTATCATTGTACTCAGCAGATATAGCTGAACACAATATGGGGTTCTGTACAGGAATAGCATAGACCAGCTATGCTAAATACACATTAAAAAAAAACGTGTATATGCCAAAATAGAGAAAACACAATTTTACTCCAATATTTAGCAGAGATTATTGAAATGGCTACGTAAAAAGTGTCAAAATATCCACCTGTAAGGGAAAGGAAGGGGGGGAAAAAAAAAAATATATATATATTCCTTGTATTAGAACCCCCCCCCCCCCCCATTACCGCATTATCAGCATACTGTCTATTGCGCACTGTACTTTCTATTTTTACATTTTGTAACTAGGGCTGGAGTGTCCCTTACACAGGCTTGCCTGCACATGGGTCTCACTACTTTCCACCCACTCCTTTATACCGTTACTGTTTCTTATAATGCTCACAGTACTATGTCTCCAGCGGTACTCACAGTACTGTATATCCAGTGACACTCCCAGTATTGTCTCCAGTAGTACTCACAGTATTGTATATCCAGTGACACTCCCAGTATTGTCTCCAGTAGTACTCACGGTATTGTATCTCCAGTGACACTCACAGTACTGTATCTCCAGTAGTGTTCACGATGTTGAGTCTCCAGTAGTACACTCAGTACCGTGTCTCCAGTAATACCCACAGTACCGTGTCTCCAGTAATACCCACAGTACCGTGTCTCCAGTACTACTCACAGTATTGTGTCTCCAGTAATGCTCACAACAATGTGTCTCCAGTAATGCTCACGGTAATGTGTCTCCAGTAATGCTCACGGTAATGTGTCTTCAGTAATACTCACGGTAATGTGTCACTGTATTGTCTGTAACACTCACAGTATTGTGTCTCCAGTAATGCTCACAGTAATGTGTCTCCAGTAATACTCACAGTAATGTGTCTCCAGTAATACTCACAGTAATGTGTCTCCAGTAATACTCACAGTAATATGTCTCTAGTAACACTCACAGTATTGGGTCTTCAGTAATACTCACAGTATTGGGTCTTCAGTAATACTCACAGTAATGTGTCCCCAGTACTGCTCACGGTATTGTGTCACAGTATTGAATCTCCTGTAGCACTCACAGTATTGTGTCTCCAGTAATGCTCACAGTAATGTGTCTCCAGTAATGCTCACAGTAATGTGTCCCCAGTAATGCTCAAAGTATTGTGCCTTCTGTAACACTCACAGTATTGTGTATCCAGTAATGCTCACAGTAATGTGTCTCCAGTAATACTCACAGTAATGTGTCTCCAGTAATGCTCACAGTAATATGTCTCCAGTACTACTCCCAGCATTGTGTCTCCAGTAAAGTTCACAGTAATGTGTCTCTAGTAACACTCACAGTATTGTGTCTTTAGTAATACTCACAGTAATGTGTCTCCAGTAATGCTCACGGTATTGTGTCACAGTATTGAATCTCCTGTAATACACCCCCCCCCTCCCTCCTTGGACGCCAGGTCCCCCGACGACGACTGTGCATATGACACGGGGCAGGCCGGACCACTGTGGCTTTTTGGGGCCTTACCTGATAGGGATGCAGGACAGAAGTTATGACGCTTTGTTATTAACACTGCTTAAATTACATAGTTAATGGCTCTTGAATTATTGTACCGACTTATCATCTATGGGCTACGGCTGTGCCCTTATGGTTGTTCTATTATTCACGCATACCAACATTTTTTTTACAGATCGCACTAATTTGTACTTCACGTAACACATTGTCAGGGGTTGAGGTGTGTGGACCCTTCCAATCCCATACATACTCTGACACTCTTGTCTGGTGCTGAACCGCACATCCCAACACGCACTCGTGCTTACCCTACACGGCAGGACCTGGGGCCTCCTGATACCTGGCCTAGCTGCCGGTACGGAATCCCTGTGCCTCCGACCGTAGCACGAGTCACCTCCCATAAGGGGGTGGATCTTCTGGGACGCCTTCTGTCTCAGCTGTAACACCCGTTTCTACAGGCGTTTACTACTCTTCTCTAATCTTCTCTCCTCGTTCTTGAGTCTCTCTCCCCCCCCCCTTGCCCTCTCCCTCCTGCCCTACACCCGGGGTGGTCTGTCCCTCTGGGCCTCTCCTTGGCCCACGCTGAGGCGGTTGTGACCCTCCTGGATTTGCCCGCCCAAGGTGACGGGAGGGTATACCTCACTACAATGGATCCCGGAAAGGGGAATACGGAGCCTGGTGCTTATCGCCCTGCTCCCTTGTCTGTCCGCACTATTAACTGCAGAGGCCTGAACATACCTGAGCGACGGACCCATCTACTTCGAGAATTAAAAAATAATCATATCTCGGTGGCGTTGTTACAGGAAACGCACTTCCGAACTGGAGCAGCTCCCAGATTACATAACAAACATTTCCCGACAAATTATTTCTGCGATCACCCAACATCGCGTAAAGCAGGGGTGGCCATCCTAATAGCAGCACACCTGGACTTCCAGAAGCTGGACAGTCAGCTTGATTCACAGGGACGCTATCTTTTTCTGAAGGGGACGATCTCGGGCATGATGTACACGTTTGCCACGGCCTACGTACCTAATACCCGACAAGCTCAGTTCCTCAGAGGAATGCTGAATAAGCTAAACAGCTTCTCGGAAGGTGCACTCATCCTGGGGGGGGATCTCAATGCATCCCTGGACCCCATCATGGACACCTCCACGGGACATAGCAGTATCTCCCATCTACACCTACGCTCTATGAAACGGTCGCTGGGGACATGGGTCTGGTAGACTGCTGGAGGGCCCTTCACCCCTCCACTAAAGACTACACGTATTATTCGGCATTGCATGATCGGTACTCCCGCATTGATTATGTTTTTATTCGCCAACTGGGCCTACAGAGGCTCATCTCCGCTACCATAGATCCAGCCACGTGGTCAGATCACAACGCGGTCACAGTGGACCTTGAATCTCCTCTCTATCGGCCCTCGACGTGGTCGTGGAGGCTGAATGAAGCCCTTCTACTCGACCCTGGGACACGGACCCAAATTACCCAAGCCTTAGAACAGTATTTCCAAGAAAACAACGTGCCGGAAACCTCTCCAGTGTCGATCTGGGAGGCGCATAAAAGCGTTATTAGAGGCACACTCATCCGAATAGCGTCCCACAAAAAGAAAGCAGCTGCACTCGAAATGGCGGATCTATACAAATTAATATCAGCCCTAGAACAGCAACACAAACGTTCTCACCTGATGGAGACATATGGGAAACTCATGCAGGCCAGACGACAACTGAAGGATCTTCTCACAAAACGTTATCTCAAATCCCTACAACGCAATCGGGGGTTCTTCTATACTCATGCCAACAAGGGGGGGAAATACCTAGCTCACCTCTTGAAGGGGAATGCCCCCCGTTCACAGGTTCGCAACCTACGCCTCTCTTCGGGCACCTCCACGATCTTCCCGACTGAGATAGCTGAGGAATTTAAGAAATACTATCACTCACTTTACAATATACACGCGACAGACGACGATGTCGCTGCACTTGAAGAAGGCGTCCTGACGCGGAACTACTTGCGAGAGTCTGTGGAGAGGACGATCGGCCCCGATACGGCAGAGACGCTGGACGGGTTGATCACTGAAGAGGAATTAAAAACGGCCTTGAAATCGACCAAGACGGGCAAGGCGCCAGGCCCGGACGGATTTTCCGTGGGGTACTATAAAGCATTCTCGACCATACTGTTGCCCTGGTTCACGAAGGCTCTGAATGCGATAGCTACAGGGGAGACCTTCGGAACGGAATCCCAGGCTGCTATTATTACTGTCCTGCCGAAACCGGGGAAAGACCCCACGATATGTGGCAATTATCGCCCAATTTCCCTTCTAAATGTGGATGCTAAGATATTTACTAAGGCACTTGCAACTAGACTCAGATCTGTGCTACCAGCGCTCATACATATGGACCAGACAGGATTCATCCCCGGCCGAGAGGCAAGGGATAGCACCCTGAGGGTATTTGCAATTCAACATAGAGCGCGCACGCAGGGACAACCTCCTCTCCTCCTCTCCACAGACGCTGAGAAGGCGTTTGACCGGGTAAAATGGCCATACATGCTTACCACCCTTGGTGCTATGGGGTTGGGACAGAGGCTCCTCACATGGATACGGGCGCTATACCACAATTCGCCGGCCGCAGTTCGTGTGAATGGGGCGCTAACGCCGGATTTTGCAATCTCCAACGGCACAAGGCAGGGATGCCCACTGTCGCCCCTGCTCTTTGCCATGTCCTTAGAACCCCTACTTCAAACTATTCGACAACATCCAGACGTTAGGGGATACTCGTGGCAAGGGGTGGAACATAAAGTGGCCGCATATGCGGATGACCTCTTGTTCTTCATTTCCTCACCCCGCGTCACCATGCCCTGCTTGATGGCCGCGCTTGAGCAATTCGGCACAATATCAGGTTTCAAACTTAACCTGTCCAAATGCGAGGTACTTAATATTACCATTCCGGAAGCTGCATATTATTGGGCTCTGGATACCCTGTTCCCCTTCCGCTGGTGTCCCAGTAAAATGAAATATCTTGGGATATGGCTCACGTCGGACCCGAGCGACCTATACCCTCAAAACTTCCCTCCACTCCTGAAGACGATCCTAGCGGACCTGGAAAAATGGGCATACCCACACGTTTCATGGTTTGGATGAATCGCTGTCCTTAAGATGAATGTTCTACCCAGGCTCCTGTATGCATTTCAAACTCTCCCCTGGGCCATTCCTCCACATTTCTTCTCCACATTGAGATCGGCAATTATCCGCTATGTCTGGAAAGGCGAGAGACCGAGGCTCCGTCACGATCTGCTTTGCTTACCACGATGCCGTGGGGGACTAGCATTGCCAGATTTTAAAAAATACCACCAGGCCACGACCCTCCAGCGCATCCTGGAATGGCATGCAACCACGCACCAGAAACAGTGGGTGACACTGACCAAGGATGGGCAGGAGGCACAACTGAAATTCGCCATCTGGGCGGGAAGACCTCAGGCGGTTGACAAGGGGAACTCGGTAGGCATCATAACACAAACGCTTATCCCTTACTCCCCATCACCCATAACCCGGCGATAGGCGGGGGCATTCCACCAAGCGCATGGCCCTTTGCAGAGGGCCGCACCCATGTTCCCATTTCCACAGTCCTGCATAATGGCGCCCTGAGATCCCTGGATTCCCTGCTGGGACAATCGCCCCGGACGCCTCTGCTCACATTACGTTATATGCTGGTACAGCACTACTACAATAACGTACGCAACAAGGAGAAACTACACAGAGATCTCACCTGGTTCGAACGGAGCTGCGAGAGGGGCTTATCGCTGGGAAAACCTATATTCACCCTCTACCAACACATGGTGGTGGGACACTTGGCAGAGAATAATGTCTTCCGCAGGCAGTGGGAGACTTTGTTGAGTACTACCTTTACGTCCCAGCAATGGGAAACAGCGCTGCTCTGGCAGCACAAAATCTCCGTCTGCACTCAATACCAGGAAACGAACTATAAACTACTGGCTCTATGGTACCGGACGCCCATATTACTCCATAGGATTTTTCCAATGACATCCCCGACATGTTGGAGGTGTCTTGAAGAAAGGGGCACGATCGTACATATCTGGTGGGAATGTCGCCTTATAGTCCCATTCTGGGAAATGGTCAGGGATACGATCGTCGAAATCTTGGGGGAGACAGTGGAATGGACGGCGGCGCTAGCCCTCTTACATATTTTGACACTGTTGATTGCTGGATACAAAAAAAAAAAAAAAATCGATCCTGCGCCATCTACTTAATGCGGCCAAAGCATTGATCCCCCTATACTGGAGGAAGACAGAGATTCCCAAGAAGGAAGAATGGATTCGTAGGGTGGAGGAGATTCAGGGAGCGGAAGCAATTCAGGCCTCGTTGCTTGGTAGGGGGGACAGACACGCGGGGCTGTGGCAACCTTGGTTTGCATACATATCTAATGGCCACTGAAAATGGGAAGAAAGGGCACCTGGCCCAGTGGGACTTGACCACCCCTGCCCTCCATATCCTCCCTAAACCACCTATAACTAAACTTGGGAGCGACTCTCCTATCCTTCTACTCCCTCTCAATTCCTTTTCTCTCTCCATCTATATATTCTTGATTCTTCTCTAGGATCCTCAATTGTTACAAACACATGACTATAACACACGCTAGATGTGGTGATACGTTCCTATTAAATTAGGGGCCGGGCGATTCGGCCAGGTGGACATAGGGTTCGCCTCACACTGCCTACCACGGAATTGGTTGATGGTTTAGGGTCTCATGCACAATTGACTTGAGTAGGGATGTGGTGTTTGGTAAAATGGCGGCGGTCCGCATGACCGCTAACGCACGCACATACTCCTACAGGCGGGTGACGCAGAGCCTCATAGCCACACGAAGACCCACGATATCTAGCTATACCCGACCTGGATTGCACCCCGCTATAGTGACGCTAATCACAACACCTCATGTACACCACCATGACTAGCAGGGCACACTTCAGACACGTAGCGCATTACACCAAGGTGACTTCTGGCTGTCCGCTCTGTTATGTGGCGAATTAGGATGGTGTCATTATATGTTGAACGCTGTTTATAACACTACGTCTGCCTTGCCGACTTTGTATATGTCATGTATAATTCTGTATGATAACAGTTCACTTATTTTGTATACTACTTTTCCTGGTTACGAGCAATTAGGACCTGCGAGTCCTCGCTTACGAATATGTTTGTACACTTAAACCTCTGACTTCGTATCATACTAATAAAACAGATTTATAAAAAAAAAAAAAAAAAATATCCACCGGTAAAAAGCCTGTGATGAAAAATATATACTTTTGTGTGGCAATTTAGTTTTTTGTGATGGCTACTAAACTTGCAAGACAAACACACCAACTTCTAAAATTGTTTCACATTGAAATTTATTTTTTAGTCCTTGTATTTTGTGACCTGTAACTTTCAAAATAAGCTGAAATCCTATACATATTATGACACATAAATGAATTTTTTTGAATTACTTTTCCTAAGATGGACATATTATGTACACGTTATTATAGTCTAAACTGTGAAAATAAATGTTTTTTCCCCCAATTTTTGGGGGCTATTTTTTTTTATAATTAATGAGAATTTATATATGTATATGTGACATCAAATTAAAGCACTTTTTGTCCTCAAAAAACGGTATATAATATGTGTTAGTGCAATAAATGAGAGAGATGTAAATTGCAGTTGAACACAAACAGCAAAAAATGCAAAAATTGCTTGTGTCCTTAAAGGGAAACTCCAGTGCCAGAAAAACGTTCCGTTTTTCTGGCACTGGAGGGTCCCTCTCCCTCCCACCCACCAATCCCCGGTTACTAAAGGGGTGAAAACCCCTTCAGTCACTTACCTGGGACAGCGGCGATGTCCCTCGCCGCTGTCTCCGCCTCCGACGCTCCTCCTAGTGATTACGTCGGCCGGTGGGCGAGACTAATCTCGCTCACCGGCCGAGGAGACCTAATGCGCATGCGCGGAAATGCCGCGCATGCGCATTACGTCTCCCCATAGGAAAGCATTGAAAAATCATTTCAATGCTTTCCAATGGGGTTTTGAGCGACGCTGGAGGTCCTCACACAGCGTGAGGACGTCCAGCGACGCTCTAGCACAGGAAACCTGTGCTAGAACCCAGGAAGTGACCTCTAGTGGCTGTCTAATAGACAGCCACTAGAGGTGGAGTTAACCCTGCAATGTAAATATTGCAGTTTATGAAAAACTGCAATATTTACAGTTGCAGGGTTAAGGGTAGTGGGAGTTGGCACCCAGACCACTCCAATGAGCAGAAGTGGTCTGGGTGCCTGGAGTGTCCCTTTAAGGGTGAGACAAGCTTCTGAAGCAGTGTCTGAGGTTAACAATGGTATATCTAAGAACGCCATCTCCAGATGCTTAGCAGGTGTAAAATTTTGCGGCTTATAGGTAAGCCAGTAGTAGTGAATGCATTTGTGATTAAACAGTTGTTAAAACTTTATTTAAAGGGTTCGAGTTGCTGACGTTAGGCGTCCCATAACTTATTCGGTGTTAAGAGATTTGCTTGATGTTTTAAACGCTGTAAGGTTATTCACAAGTCTAAGTATATTTGTTTTCAGCAGCTTTTTCTTTAGCCTTTTTCACAACATTTAGGACCAGTGAGTTGGTTTCTTTCAATAGATTTGGACTATCAAGTTTACAGTTTAAGAATGTTGTTATAAGGGATTTACTGGTAGATATTTGGTTGTAGTCTTCAAATGAGTAAAGGTAGATGGATTCATTTGGCAAATATCAAGGAAGGCAGAGTTTGCCCCCATGCTTATTTAGCTGTCCGCCCTGTGGTACACTGTCAGGTCCCCTGCACCCGCGCTGCTTGCAGCGACCTTGCTTACTTCATCACAGTGATGACTTCAGAGACCACAAGGGAGGGAAGAAACTCCTCCCATGTGTTGTGGTTAACAATAATTGGAGGTTAGCCAATCAGACACACCCTGTGTGTATATAAGCTAACCTCTCTCTTGCCTCAGTGCCCTGTTGTGGTCTTTGGTTTACCATTGAGTATTGCACTTGTTACGGATATTTGGTTTTGTCTCTCGTTATTCCGACTCTCTGTTTCCCTCGACTTCGGCTCGTGTTTTGACTATCCCTTTTAGCATAACCCGACCATTCTAGGATCGGTATTGCAATTCTCTCTACTATGTCCTGTCTGCGTGTTAGGGTTTTTGTAGTGAACGTTACATTACAACAGGGCCAAATGGACCCAGCAGACATCTCGCAGCAGTTAGCTGCTCAGAATTCCAAGCTGAAGGAGCAAGACCACCGCTTGGATCCGTTCGCCAAGACATTACAGAGTATTCTGCAGCGCACCGCTCACCTCCAACCGGGGGCACAAGCCGATCCACCGGCCCCTGTTAGCATACCTGTACAGGAAGGTTTCTGTCACTCGGTACACATGACACCACCTCAAAGGTATAATCGTGATCCTGCCCTTTGCCGTGGGTTTCTAAACCAGGTTGATATACACATGGCTATAAACCCACGCTCCTTTCCTACTGACAGGACAAAAATAGCCTTTGACATTAATCATCTCTCCGGCAGGGCTTTAGCATGGGCAAATCCTATATGGGAATCTGGTCCCAACATCACCTATGCTGATTTCCTGTTGTTCTTTCGGAGAACGTTTGACATGCCTCGCAGGATAGCTTCTGCTTGGAAAGCCTTGTTACGCATCAAACAAGGTTCCAGAACAGTGGTAGACTATTCCATAGAATTCCGTACTTTAATGGCAGAAGTGGCATGGAATAACGATTCTCTGGAAACCGCTTTTCAGGTAGGATTAGCCGATTACCTACTCGATGAGATAGCATGCAGAGAGGTACCCATTTTATTAGATGATCCCATCGACTATTGCATTGTTATAGACAATCACATTAGAGAGAGATGCTCTCAGCGGCAGTCTTATAACTGGATGCAGGTTTAAACCTTGCTCACCTTGCCCTATGCTTCTCTACCTGCTTTGCCTCCCTGTCGTCCACCACCAGAACCTATGCAATTAGGAACCACTAAGTTACCCGAAGAGGCGAGAATGCAGAAAGAGAGGCCTATGCCTCTACTGCGGCAAAAAGGTGCATGTAAAGACATGTCCTGACCTGCAGGGAAACGCCAGCACCTAAGACCTATGGAGTTATCCCTTCACAACAAAAACGCAAGACTGCTTCTAGCAGTTACCCTCACCTTTAACGAGAAAAGAGAAGGTGATTGCACACTTATTTGGATATAGCTCCTGGGTTATGGAGCTAAATCCTAGGTCCTGTGAATACAGAAAACCAACATAGGGTAATACATTTAAACTCCAAATGTTGACAGTAAAAAAAAAAAATGGAAAAACTCACAATATTTAGAGCATTTCTGAGTTTGCTCTAAACTATGAAGGCAGGATACATCAATCAGATGTAGGTATGTCAGTGCTAGGTCCCCTTAGAAAGTATTTGCAATCCTCTGTATGGTGGATCAGGAACCAGGTAGCCAAATGAAATATATAATAAATACTTTTATTCAGGATAGAAAATAAACAATAAGAAGCACAACGCGTTTCGACCCAATGCAATAGGTCTTCCTCAGGTGCATGTATGGTTGCAAGTACATCAACTTTCATTTATTTATGACAAACAATTAAAAAATAAATACAGGTGTGTAACAATAAACCCTCCCTTTTCTCCATATATGGAATATTTCTGGCTGTTTGCTTGTATTTCCGCCACCTCCAATATGTCAGCTACTTTCCTCCATCTTGTATGAATGTGTCCTCTCCCTCCCATCATGGCTGCACATTGCAGTTCGTCATTTTCGGTTTCGTCACTGCGGCGTCATTTCCGATGGCCATGTAGGGACGTATTGACACATGTTGATTATTCATGAGGGGAGGATGGGCAAGCCAAGGAAGTTCCATAATAGGGAAAAGTCCATATTGGAAAAGGGAAAGCATAAGGGCAATAATAGAAATGATGGAAATAAGATAATTTGGTATAAATACAAATGGAATAAATACGAATATAATACAGTGATTTTAAATAAAACATAAGGTAAAAGATATAATCATACAAGTTTTATATATATATATATATATATATATAAAATATATATATATATATATATATATATATATATATATATATATATATATATATATATATATATACATATATACACATATACACACAAGATAGCAAATTAAACCATGAAACAGTCTGATAAGAGAGTAAAAACTTTTATAAAATGGGACCTTTCTCAAAATCAATATTTAACCCTTTAGGGCATAATGTCTGTTGCTAAAAAAATGCAGCTGGATTCTTTTTTACTTAAATTGAGTGCAGCATTACCCCCTCTCCAATGAGTTTGGGCTTGTTGAATTGCTTTAAATTCTATTTCTCCAGGGTTTGAATTATGTTTGGCTAAAAAATGATTAGACACACTGTGGTTTACAAAACCGTTTTTTCTGTTCCTGACATGTTCATATATCCTTGTTTTTAGGGGTCTAGAGGTTTTCCCTATATATTGTAAACCACAGGTACATTGCAGCAAATATATAACATTGCTGGACTCGCATGTAATAAAAGAGGTAATATTAAAACTTTTTTTGGTTATATTCAATGTAAAATTATCTTTCATTTTTGTAGTTACATTGGTATTTTTTTTACAGGCGTAGTGTTGTAGAATTATAGAACTCATGAAATTATCTTAAGAGAATGCTGTGTCAGGAGGAAATGTGCGTTAGTGGAACAATGAGTTTCTGTTTAATGAAACATTGTTCCAACTGAGCTACATTTTGGTCTTAATAAAATATGTGTCAGCTGAATGATAAAATGTACGTTTACTAAAAGAACCTTGAAAACTAACTTTGAAACTAATAATGCCAACTACTCAAAATTGCTGCCAAAGCCCCCCCTCCCATCAAGTGGACACCTCGTGCTAACAGGATGACACCTGCATCTTGTGTCCACTCCCGTGTCAAGGATGTCACCACCTCTTGATGGGAGGGCATTTAACTAACCACTTAACCAATTATTAATGAATAAATCAATGTTATCTCTGACAATGCTTATGATGTAATTGTGCTTTATAAGGGTCTGCGCACCCATTTTTTAAGCTAAGCCATTACATTTTCCGAAGTTCTTTCATTAACCTGAACCCTGTGTCTCAGTGTGAATTTACTTCTGCGTGCACGCAACTTATTATCTTTAATTTGGACAAGAACAGATAGTCATTCAAACTTATTGGTTTGCAGAAAAGAATCTACTACAATTTGGCGCCCAACGTGGGGCTCTGGGATATGCCCTGCCCGGCCAGCCGTCCAAGAAGACGCTGGGTGGATGAATCCTGGGGGAAGGAAAAGAGCCTGATCACCTCTGAGTACACGGTAGAGATTGCTGCAGCACCTAGCCGGTATGTTCATGCCCCTGTGATTGACCTGTCCCAGTGTCTGTGACTGCTGCCGAGAGGACATCAAAGTCAGGTAATAACTTGCCCAGAGACCTTGTATTTTTTTTATTAATACTTAGTTTACCTGCATTTTGACTATCTGTTGCCTGGGTGTGTTTGTATTGGTTTGTATTTAGCTTAGCCCCCGGGGAGAGTGATTGCCTGTTTACCTCTTTTAGGTGCTGGGTGGCTCCAGCAGTAATGAAAAAAGGGGGGGGGGGGGGGTTCTGGTGGAAGTTTGCGTGGACTCGCTACTTTCTAAAGATCCTCAGCTGCCCGTTTACCTCTTTTAGGTGCTAAGTGGCTCTAGCAGATAGGAAAAAGAGGAGGGGGGACCTGGGGGAAGTCTGTATAGACTCACTGCTTTCTGGGGGTCCCCATGGTGTCACTTTGATGGCCTGGCTAGCCCCATTGTGCACATTACTCTGCTTGCAGAGGGTGGGACACTTCAGCCTCGAGCGCTGAGGCTGGTAGTGTTCCGTTTTTTTGTGGCGTGTGGATTCAGGCAGGCATTGCTGTCTCCATCACCACATGGTAGTGCGACTTGCGGGTGGGTCCGCAGGGGCACTACGGGAGTGAGGGAAGAGGTGGTTACGAACCACTGTAACTAAGGAGGCGTACGGGACTCGGGCCGGTGTTTGCTGTTTTCCGTCGCCGCCAGGTAGTGCGGCTAAACTGCAGTCATTCCCCGAGCGGGGACACTACGAGGTTGAGGCAGGTGGCTTCTGCCACACGAGTAAAGGAAAGGGATTACTGTTGATTTCATTTGAACTGTGATGCATGCACTGTATTTTATTTGAAATGTCTTAATTGTCTGTCACACTGATTCCTGTGCTTACTCTTATCTTACTCTGTATTATTTACTCTTTCCCCTCCTATTTCTCTTTGTTGAGAGAAGTGATTGGTCACACACTTCTCGCCACGCTCCAATCCGCGGCTACCTCTGGTAGGCGGAATTAGTGACTAGTCTACGTTTTGGGAAGACGTACGTAGGAACCCACTCTTACGTAGCAGTCGAGCACTGTAGACCTTCTTTTCCTTTTTTTTTTTCTCTATATCTGGGACGCCTTATATAGGGAGGATGGGACAGAAGTTAGATAAACCCAGTAAGGGTTGGTTAGCATGTGATTTGGTTGAAGATAGAGAAGGAGAAGAGATGGTTAAGAAAGTTGATAAGATTGCTAAAGTATGTGGAATTGCCGTACCTTCGTGCGGAAGATTGCAGCCAGAAAGCTGGCGTAAGTTACTGACAGAAAAGAAGGGGAAGCTGTTGGACCATGATTTGGTCCGTACAGCAGAAGCCTGGTACCGAGTAGCAAGAGCTATTCAGCAAGAGGGATGGGTCGAGGAAGAAATTGATCACAAAGGTTTAAGATTGTTTGTGTATTATAAGAATTGTGTTGCTGGGAAGTTCTCCCGGCCAGCGCCCTATTATGGCGCCCAGGAGTTAACCACTCCCAACATCGCGTCAGCAATGACCGAAATGCAGCTGACCATGGTCCCCACCCCTGGTCCCCGCCCTACCACCGCCCCTGTTTGCCCGGTCTTGAATGCTGATGGATCCTTATTCTCCCCCCCCCCCCATCAGTCCTACAGATCTCATCACCCACATCCTTTCCTACTCCACCCTCCCTCTCCAATCCATCTCTCCCATCCGAACTCCCTCCCTTCCGCCCGTCCCCCATTGCTACATCACCTACATGCTCACCTCCTCCTACTCCTCACACTAATCCCTCCCCTCCGGCTGTCTCACCTCCTACTACTCCCTCTTCTCCCCCCCCCATCTCCTGTCCCTCCTACTCCTCCCGTCCCTCCTACTCCACCTTCTCCTCCTCCTACTCCACCCGCTACTCAGTCCTCCATTTCCCCATCACCGTATCTATATCCTCTATATCCTTCCTCCCTTCCTAATCCCTACCCATCTCCTCCGCCCTACCCGTACTCCGCCCTAGCACCTGCCCAAATGGCCTGGCCACTCTCCTACACTTATCCCTTAGTCCCGCCCTATTCAACCATTTCCCACGTACCTTCCGTCGCCACACCCCCCGCCCCGATTACGCCTACCCTGCCCCAACCCGCTCAAGTTTTGCCCACATCCAACATGGCCACCACTTCCTCCCTTAACCCGAATGCCACTTCCTTCCACGCCTCCAATATGGCGGCCCCCAGTGATCCGGCAGCTCTGATGCCGGTCCTTCCAAATGATTTACTACCGCAAGCTAATAACTCACCATTAGCTCCGGCGGGCGGAGTGCCCATCCTACCCCCGGTACTAACACCCCAGGTAGCTACAAATCCTGCAGGAGTCCGAGTGACACATGAAGATGAATTTGACTCAGTTAGCTCTCATGGTTACCAAGTCCCACCGGACTCCAGAGAGGCATCACCCCGCCCACCCGTTGCTCTATTAATGACCATTTTGGTCGCCGGGTTCAGGGAGATAAGGCCCCTATAATGTATGTTTCCTTCAATCCAACACAGGCTTGTGCCCTGATGAAATCACTCCCTGAAAAGCAACCCATGCCCTTCTATAGAGGGGTGGTTCAAATTCAGAAAACCTATTCCGCCGCATGGCGTGATTTATTAAGCATCTGTACCAACTGGCTTGTCAGTGATACTGACTACACATCAGGGATTGAGTTCTGTGACCAGCTGAAGGCCTGGGCTAAGGATAAGCTTGCGGACCAAGCAGCAGGTCTCAATGATGTTGTTCAAGAAAAGGGTGAATCTGTAGAGAGGTTTCCATGCTAGACTTTTCCAAGTGTTCTCAGACCTGGGATTTGATCTCAGCAACAAAATCCACTCCCAGATGCTTTCTGGTGCCTTTGTCCTAGGCATCAAAGACTCTATACGCAAGGGTATTATTGCAGCACGCCCTGAATATAGAGTGGTTCCTCTGGATAAGTTGCTTCTAGTTGCCAGAGGCCTAGAGTCAGCACAGAATCCTAGAAAATCCATTTCAGCTCCTATTATGGTGTCACGCCCTGCTGTCCCAAAAGGCACCAAGCCCGCAGATGGATTCTGTTTTAATTGTGGGGCAAAGGGCCACTTCAGGAATGAATGCCCTGAGCCCAGTAAGTAACGAAAACCAGACGGGGAGGTGACTAGGCCTACATCTACAACAAAGGCCATAAAACCTCCCCCACCTGATTCAGCTCAAGAAGATTAGGAAATTGGCAAGCCTGTGTCATTAACCCCAGTTATGGCAGTGTCTTCAGGGGAACAAGGGGGGCCACTAGCTACTGTAACTTTACCCATTGAAAGTCACCCTGCCACATTCCTTGTTGACACAGGTGCAGCCCGAAGTGTTCAGCGAGAACAAGACCTGCCTGATTCTTCATTCCTTTCCAATATCGATGTCTCCTGTGTTGGAGTGGATGGCCTTCCGAGGCAAAGTCCTTTAACCACTCCTCTACGGGTTGGCAACTGCCCCAGTCTGCTCGCCCGATTTGTGGTGTCTTCCACATGCCCTATTAACCTGTTATGTGCTGATGTCCTTCCCGCCTACAGGCATCCATCACCTTCACACCAGACGGCCAGGTGGAACTATCCGATTCAGACACCTCAGCCTTGTGCTCCCTGCCTTTGATGCTTCATCTAGAAAAACCCCATGGGGATGCAAAGGCCCTGAGGGACAATTTTCCAGATTCTTTAATGACAAGTGTCCCCAAGAAACTATGGTCTTCAGGCCCAGAGGACATAGGCCACCTTAAAGTCCCACCTGTGATAGTAAAGCTAATTCCAGGAGCTAAATTACCAAGAAAGTCTCAATATCCATTGAAACCAGCACAAGCTGCAGCCATCACAAAACAAGTCCAAGCACTACTGGAGAAAGGTGCTCTTGTCAAATGTGAATCACCATGTAACACCCCATTGTTCCCTGTGAAGAAGAAGACACCTAAGGGTGAACCCGAGAAGTACAGAATGGTCCAGGATCTTCGAGCAGTAAATGAGGCCACAGTTCTGGACACCCCAATTGTGCCAAACCCACACACACTACTCTCAGGCGTTCCACCCTCTGCCAAATACTTCACAGTGATTGACTTGGGCAATGCCTTTTTCAGTGTCCCTCTGGATCCCACCTGTCAGTACCTGTTTGCCTTTACACACGAAAAACAACAGTACACATGGACTGTTATGCCCCAGGGGGCACAAAATTCACCAAGTCAGTTTGCAAAGGCAATGTCTTCCATCCTTGATCCATGGCAATCTGACCACCCTGAGGTTGTTCTGCTCCAATATGTTGATGACCTGCTCCTTTGTGGAGATGACATCCCCACAACAGAAAATTTTCTCTGGATCTCCTCTGTTATCTTGCAGAACAAGGGTGTAAGGCATCTCTTGTCAAGCTTCAATTTTGTCAACCTACTGTAATTTTTCTAGGCCATTGCCTGTCCCATGGCACCAGACATCTCACCCGTGATCGTGTCAGAGCGGTCTTGGCCATTCCGCCTCCAAGAACTCCAAAGTCTCTCCACGCCTTTCTGGGCCTTATTTCCTACTGCCGAGCGTGGATCCCTGAGGCCTCCCTACTCATGCAACCTCTGTATGATGCTCTCAAATCAGATCCGTTCTGTCTGTCCCCTGAAGCACATGACAATTTCGACACTCTCCAACGTGCTATTGCCTCTGCACCCGCCCTTGGCCTCCCCGACTACACCAAACCTTTCAAATTATTCGTGTCTGAAAGACAAGGACATGCTACAGGAGTCCTCACTCAAGCACATGGTCCTGGTGGACGCCAGAGGCCTATTGGGTTCTTCTCCTGCCAACTGGACATCGTGGCTAGAGGAACTCCCTCCTGCCTTCGAGCTGTTTTTGCTGCTCAAGAACTTATTGAAAGCACTGGCGACCTGGTTCTTGGCCACTCTCTTACTGTTTTGGCACCTCATGATATTTCTGCCATAATTAACCAAGTCCAAATCAAGCATGTCACCGCTGCCAGACACCTTCGTCTCCAATGCCGTCTCCTGTTACCTGACAATGTCACCCTTCAAAGATGTCAGGTTCTGAATCAGTCCACTCTTCTGCCACTCCCTGAGGGGGTAGCTATTATGGATTTATCATGGATGATGGATATGTCCTACTCCTTACACACACTACTAAAAAAATGCACCCCAATTTACCATTCTGTGATGGACCAGAATATGCTTTCTGCACCATGTGGTACAAACCAACCATCAACCCTGACCCTCATTACGAAGATGAACTTTATCAATTGGTTGAGGTAAAGCTCACTCTACAAGATTTCTACTGTGATACTGAAAGCAACAGTATGATTTTGGTCCAATTACCACTTGGACTTGAACACTTGTATCACCATTGGGACACAGCCATTCCACATGTCCCTGTTACCAAATCAAAGATGAAGTCATGGAGTGATCTCGGGCCCATGGCAAAACTATGGGCCACCAGGGATGAATTACAGCTCCAAGAAAGAGGCATTGTCAAATACTCAACAATCGAAGATGTAAAAGCATGGCCACGCTACTTTCTGGAAGAAGAATTTGAAGATCTGGTCATAAAGCACGACTATGATCCAGAAACGCCCCATGACTGTTTTGAGCAGATGAAAATGGAAACAACACATCTACCAACCGTGCATGAGGATCCACTAATAGATCCTGATTTCACCCTGTTTG
Source organism: Pelobates fuscus (assembly GCF_036172605.1). Taxonomy (NCBI): domain Eukaryota; kingdom Metazoa; phylum Chordata; class Amphibia; order Anura; family Pelobatidae; genus Pelobates; species Pelobates fuscus. Next base: position 313,760,668 of record NC_086321.1, read on the forward strand.
TGGACGGCTCAAGGTACGCTGATGAAGAGGGAAAATATCACACAGGATATGCCGTCACCACAACAGATGAAGTTAACAAGTCATCATCTTTACCATCAACAATGTCTGCACAAGAAGCTGAATTACAAGCCCTAACTTCAGCATGTAAGATCTCTGAAGGAAAGCGCGCCAATATCTACACAGATTCAAGATATGCACTAGGCGTGGCACATGACTTCGGATTAATTTGGAAAACAAGAGGATTTCTTACCACTGCCGGTACACCAGTCAAGCACAGTTCTGCAATCAAAGAGCTGATGGATGCCCTCCTACTCCCAGAAGAAGAGGCCATTCTGAAGATAAAGGCACATGGGAAGTTGGATTCGGATGAAGCAAAGGGCAACCATCTGGCTGATCAGGCTGCAAAACAAGCTGCAAGAGAACCACAGGAAGTGGAAAGAAGAGTGTCCGGAAACGAAGAAACTCCCATATTTACTTTGCAGACTCTTCCAACTGATCTAAAAATCCTACGGGAACAACAGGCTGCAGTTGCCCCTGAGGAAATACAAAAATGGAAACAGAAAGGGGCAGTTCTAAAGGATGGAGTGTACTACAACAATCTCAGGTTCTGCCTCCCTAAGAATTTGTACCCAGCAGTCGTCCAATGGGCACATGGACCGGCACATTTATCAAAGGATCTAATGAATGCTCTTGTACAGAAGTACTACGAAGCACCTGGAATTACTACACTAACCAATAACTACTGCAAGGCCTGTGTCATTTGTGCTAAGTGCAATCCAGGGAAAACAGCCAAAGTCCCTTTAAAACATCTGGCTAAACCCATGTATCCGTTGCAGAGAATTCAGATCGACCACATCCAGATGCCATAGAGCGGTAGCTATGAATATGCACTAGTGATAGTGGACATGTTCTCAGGCTGGCCAGAAGCCTATCCAGTAATCAACATTACCGCCAAGACAACAGCAAGGCGTCTACTCACAGAAATTGTATGTAGATTTGGACTCCCAGAAGTTATTGAAAGCGACCAAGGCCCAGCCTTCACAGCATCAGTAACCAAAGAGATTTGGGCTGCTTTAGGAGTGACCCTTGCTTTCCACACACCTTATCACCCACAGAGCAGTGGCAAAGTGGAACGTATGAATGGTACCCTGAAAGCTAGAATGTTAAAAATGTCACAAGAAACAAAGATGCCCTGGCCAGAAAGCTTGTCAACCGCTCTATTCAGGGTTAGACATACACCCAGAGGAAAGCCCTCATTGTCCCCATATGAGATTCTATTTGGGACTGCACCCAGGCTAGGTTGCTATTTTCCCCAACAACTACAACTCCAAACTGATGTTTTAGTAGATTATGTAACTAAACTTGCAGGTGCTTTAAACTAAATCCATGCCCAAGTTTTCTCTTCAATTCCAGATCCTGATTCTGACACAGGAAACCACAGTCTGCTTCCCGGTGATTGGGTCCTAGTCAAGATATTTGTGCGAAAACACACCCTGGAACCAAGATTTGACGGACCATTTCAAGTCCTACTGATCACCTCCACCTCCGTCAAGTTGGCTGGGAAAAGCAACTGGATCCACGCCTCCCATTGTAAGAAGGTTCCTGCCCCAGAGGAAGCAGACTCCGCACAACCATGTACCTCTGGTACATCATCCCCTTAATTAGTCTCCTTGAGGCCCAACAGGTGGCCATTACTAAAGATGCTAGTGGATACACCTTTTGGTATAATTCATCATGTACCCATGTAGCCACATTTACCTTTGATTACTGTGACATTGTAGATTGCCCATTTCCCAAGTCACAGATTCAAACCATTTATAAAGATATACCACAAGCAAAAGACCACTATGTTTGTGTAGTTGACAAGCAGTGGGGGCACAACTGTAACCATTGGGGGGCTGCAGGATGGAATGCTGGGCCTGCCTGGGGTTACAAACCCAAAAGTGCCTTATCTAAAGTAGATGACCATGGTAGATCCCTCCTTCAAAGAATGACCTTAAGAAATGACCTATGAAATTAATATTAAATATTGAACATCCCGGCCCAAAGGATGCTGACCAATATGTAATGGGAATGTATTGGAAAAGAGGTTCCTATAACAAATTAGGTCATTTCTACGTCAAAGATATGTGCCACTCTCCAGAATGGCAAGGGGCTGTCCATATGGTCCCTAATCCACTGAAACCACATATCCAGTCTTTTAGAGACATGATGGCCATCGCTAACCCCACCTTTGAAGATACTATGGCCGCTGAGACTGGTTTTAATGATATCAGCCTATGGTTAGAGTGGATGAAATATAATGCTAATAAACATAATAGAACCGCATGCTATGTGTGTGGTGGTGCTCGACCTCATCTTGGCACCGTTCCTCTAACTCTCCCTTTGGAGATAGAGGATTGCTTCCCAAGTCTTTTTGCCTACCGCTATGATTTCAACAGGTCCCTCTGCGAAGCATGGACAGCAGAGTACCCCCTTTTAGTTGGAAATGCCAAACCACCAGATGGAATCACGATTTACAAGGGTAATTACACTTGTTATGCTAGCTATGACGGGATTGGTAAATTCATGGGTAACTTTTCCAATGGTTATTGTGCCACCTACAGAACTGTTCCTATACGCCTGCTACAACACCATACCAGGTCATTAGGGGATATGTACTAGTTATGTGGGGATTTACAGCTAAGATCCAAGCTTGAAACTTAATGGTGGGGTGAGTGTGCCCTAGCTAAAGTTATCATGCCCATTCATATCATTTCTGATAATCATCCTGACACGCACGATCTTCCACATACACCGGCCAGAGTCAAGCGCGAAGCCCCAGTAAAAGGCAGTTTTGACCCCCATATTTACATAGATGCCGTTGGGGTACCTAGGGGGGTACCTAATGAATTTAAAGCTAGAGATGAAGTTGCTGCAGGGTTTCACTTTTTACCATAGTCACCGCCAACAAAAATCTTAATTGGATTAATTACATCTACTACAAACAACAGCGTTTTGTTAACTACACCAGGGATGCCCTCCAGGGCCTGGCCGAACAGTTACAGGCCACATCCCAGATGACCTTCCAGAATAGACTGGCCTTAGACATAATTCTAGCTGAAAAGGGGGGTGTATGCAAAATACTACCTGACACCATGACTTGTTGCACGTACATTCCAGAAAACACAGGTCCAAATGGTAAAGTCACTATGGCCATAGAGAAGTTAAATAAACTCTCAGAAGAGTTGAAAAGGAATTCTGGGGTAACAGATCCCTGGGAAAGGTGGTTTGGTTGTATGACCGGATGGCAGAAAGCTTTAGTTCATATTGGTATGGCTCTACTAATTTTCCTTTTTGTTCTTGCTCTTCTCGTTTGTGGTGTCCTTCCATGCCTTAGAAAATTCTTACAGAAGACTGCAGACCAAGCAACGCCAACTTTTACTCAACTGGCGATCGTTGATCAAGATCTCACATCACCCTGTATTCCGCTACAAACTCTCCCTTATGCTGATAAAGTGCAGAAGTTTTAGGAAGGGAACCAACGTAGGGACAGCGTCCGTTTGTATGGGTTAGTCTGCCGTGGGAGATGTAGTGGACTAGCCACTGCGGGATACCCACGGAGTGAAGTGTTCGAGGGCCGTACTGACGGATGAGCTGCAGCCTATTAGGGACAGATAGGGGTAGAAATGCACTTTGCAATAACACCAAGCTAGCGGTCACGGGGGTTTCTGTGTCTTTGGGCTAACAAGTCTTCTGGTATTAACAAATAAAGTTTATCTTTTAGTAACTAACATTTTAAGGGGGGACTGTTGTAGAATTATAGAACTCATGAAATTATCTTAAGAGAATGCTGTGTCAGGAGGAAATGTGCGTTAGTGGAACAATGAGTTTCTGTTTAATGAAACATTGTTCCAACTGAGCTACATTTTGGTCTTAATAAAATGTGTCAGCTGAATCATAAAATGTACGTTTACTAAAAGAACCTTGAAAACTAACTTTGAAACTAATAATGCCAACTACTCAAAATTGCTGCCAAAGCCCCCCCTCCCATCAAGTGGACACCTCGTGCTAACAGGATGACACCTGCATCTTGTGTCCACTCCCGTGTCAAGGATGTCACCACCTCTTGATGGGAGGGCATTTAACTAACCACTTAACCAATTATTAATGAATAAATCAATGTTATCTCTGACAATGCTTATGATGTAATTGTGCTTTATAAGGGTCTTTGACCAATTGGTTAAAAAATAACTACTCTCTTTTTCTACATAATTGGACGTTAAAATCGGTTTAAAATGTGTTGCCCATCTGAAAAGGAACTTGGGGTTATCACCAATAAAACCATGGATGTCGTGATCTTGTTTTAAAATGTTCCAATTCTTATTTATAATCCTTTTTAGTGTCCCAATATTAATACAATAGTTAAAAATCAGTGGGATTTGCTTCACTTGTACATTTTGATCTCTCTTTTTGTAATTTAAAAGTTGCAATCTATCTAGATCTTTTATACTCTCAATATATTTTTGGAGGTTATTCTCACAGTACCCTTTCTGTAAAAACGATTCTTTTAAAATTGACGACTGTCAATTAAATCCGTTGTAATAAAATCAGTTTGGTCTGAGCAGTTTCTTTTCATTCTTAGAAATGGACCCTTGGGAATATTCTGAAGCCATGGGTCATGGTGACAGCTGCTGGTTTCTATTATTGCTGAGTTTAATCCCCTACTCATTAAAATTAAGATAATTAAAAAATGAATTAAAATCTGCTTCAGACCCTTTCCAAATAATAAAAATATCATCTATGTAACGCCTATACAGGACCAGGTTTGCTCCCCAGCTATATGAATGAATTTTCCCAATGGGACACAAATAAATTAGCATAACTGGGGGAAAACCTGGTCCCCATAGCAGTGTCTCAAGTTTGCAAATAAAAGTCGCCATTAAACCAAAAAAAATTGTTGGTTAAAATCATCTGTATTTAGTGATGTCGCGAACATGAAATTTTCCGTTCGCGAACGGCGAACTCGAACTTCCGCAAATGTTCGTGAACGGGGCGAACCGCCATAGACTTCAATAGGCAGGCAAATTTTAAAACCCACAGGGACTCTTTCTGGCCACAATAGTGATGGAAAAGTTGTTTCAAGGGGACTAACACCTGGACTGTGGCATGCTGGAGGAGGATCAATGGCAAATCTCCCATGGAAAATTACATAGTTGATGCAGAGTCTGGTTTTAATCCATAAAGGGCATAAATCACCTAACATTCCTAAATTGTTTGGAATAACGTGCTTTAAAACATCAGGTATGATGTTGTATCGATCAGGTAGTGTAAGGGTTACGCCCGCTTCACAGTGACAGACCAAACTCCCCGTTTAACGCACCGCAAACAACCGCAAACAGTCCATTTGCACAACCGCAAACTCCCCATTTGCACAAGGTTGGATACCAAGCTAGCCATGTCCCGTTCCTTGTCCTCACTGATGTCAGTGAAGGTCTCTTCCTCCACTCAGCCACTTACAACACCAAAGGTCCCCGAAAGGTGACAACAAGCCCCCTGTATTTTTTTTAAAAAAATGTACACTACTGTTACACCAGATAATGTATAATAAACACAGGTTACTGGCTATGGAGGATAATGTATAATAAACACACAAAAAACAAAAAAAGAAAAAAAAAAAACCCAAAAGAATGCAGCTTCAGAATTAATCTAAATTGTATGCTGTCTAGGAAGTGGGAAGGTCTGGGAGGGAGGGTCTGCTGCTGATTGGCTGGAATGTTTCTGCTAACTGTGAGGTACAGGGTCAAAGTTTACTCAATGATGACGAATAGGGGGCGGACCGAACATCGCATATGTCCGCCCTCCGCGGCGAACACGAACATGCGATGTTCGCCAGGAACTATTCGCCAGCGAACCGTTCAGGACATCACTATCTGTATTCCTTAATAAAATTGATTTGGATATCTAAAAATTCTTTGGACTGATTTAAGAAAAAGTGACTGCCTCTATTCCTCTTGAGTGTTCTATTATCGTATACAGACTTGTAACATCACAGGTAATCAGTAAAAGGCCTTCCTCTCATTTTTGTTCTTCTAAAATCTTTAAAAGACTCAGAGTCTTGAAGATAAGAGGGACATGTCTTTACTAGAGGTTGGAGGAAATAGTCAATAAATTGTGATAAAGCAGATAAATAGAGTCTATCCCAGAAACAATTGGTCTGCCGGGTGGGTTGTCCAAACTTTTGTGTATTTTGGGCAAGACATACAAGACTGGTATTTTAGGATACTTTGTCTGGAGGAATACAAACTAATTTTTGTCTAATACCTCGTTATCCAAACCATCTGCTAAGAGGTTCTCATACATTTTTATTTCGGCAGTGTGATTTTTGTTCAACTTTTTATAGGTGGTAGTAATCAGCAGTTGTCTTCTAATTTCATTTAAATAAGCTTCCTTATCATATACCAGGGACATAGCTGGGGAGCAAACCTGGTCCTGTATAGGCGATACATAGATGATATTTTTATTATTTGGAAAGGGTCTGAAGCAGATTTGAATTCCTTTTTTTATTATCTTAATTTTAATGAGTGGGTGATTAAACTTACAAAAAATGTAAGCTCTGAGCCCATTGATTTTTTAGATCTTAATATCTACATTTCGGAACAACATTTTAAGACCTGAACCTTTTTATAAACAAGTGGATGTGAACAGCTTTATAGAAACCTGCAGCTGTCACCATGACCCATGGCTTCAGAATATTCCCAAGGGTCCATTTCTAAGACTGAAAAGAAACTGCTCAGACCAAACTGATTTTATTACAACGGATTTAATTGACAGTCGTCAATTTTAAAAGAACCGTTTTTACAGAAAGGGTACTGTGAGAATAACCTCCAAAAATATATTGAGAGTGAAGCAAATCCCACTGATTTTTAACTATTGTAGTAATATTGGGACACTAAAAAGGATTATAAATAAGAATTGTAACATTTTAAAACAAGATCATGACATCCATGGTTTTATTGGTGATAACCCCAAGTTCATCTTCAGAGGGGCAAAAAAAATTTAAAACAGATTTTAATGTCCAATTATGTAGAAAAAGAGAGTAGTAATTTGTTAACCAATTGGTCAAAGACAGTGAAAGGATTCCATCATTGTGGTAACTGCTACGCCTGTAAAAATACCAATGTAACTACAAAAACGAAAGATAATTTTCCATAGAATATAACCCAAAAAGTTTTAATATTACCTCTTTTATTACATGCGAGTCCAGCAATGTTATATATTTGCTGCAATGTACCTGTGGTTTACAATACATAGGTAAAACCTCTAGACCCCTAAAAACAAGGATATATGAACATGTCAAGAACATAACGGTTTTGTAAACCACAGTGTGTCTAATCATTTTTTAGCCAAACATAATTCAAACCCTGGAGAAATAGAATTTACAGCAATTCAACAAGTCCAAACTCATTGGAGAGGGGGTAATGCTGCACTCAATTTAAGTGAAAAAGAACCCAGCTTGATTTTTGAGCTACAGACATGCCTTAAAGGGTTAAATATTGATTTTGAGATAGGTCCCATTTTATAAAACATTTTTACTCTTATCAGACTATGTTTCATGGTTTAATTTGCCATCTTGTATTTTATATATATAACTTGTATGATCATATCTTTTACCTTATGTTTTATTTAAAATCACTGCATTCTTATTTGTATTTATACCAAATTATCTTATTTCCATCATTTCTATTATTGCCCTTATGCTTTCCCTTTTCCAATATGGCCTTTGCATGAACTTTGCCCTATTATGGAACTTCCTTGGCTTGCCCTTCCTCCCCTGATGAACAATCAACATGTGTCAATACGTCCCTACACGGCCGCCGGAAATGACGCCGCAGTGACGAAACCGGAAGTGACGAACTGCAATGAGCTGCAATGGGACAGGGCACATTCATACAAGATGGATGAAAGTAGCGAACATATTGGAGGTGGCGGAAATACAAGCAAACAGCCGGAAATATTCCATATATGGAGAAAAGGGAGGGTTTATTGTTACACACCTGTATTCATTTTTTAATCGTTTGTCATATATAAATGAAAGTTGATGTACTTGCAACTATACATGCACCTGAGGAAGACCTATTGCATTGGGTCGAAACGCATTGTGCTTCTTATTGTTTTTTATTTTCTATCCTGAATAAAAGTATTCACCGTATTTTTCGCTCCATAAGACGCACCTAGTTTTTAGAGGAGGAACCCCAGAAAAAAAATATTCTGAACAAACTGTCCCATAGTGTTTCTTACTATGGGACAGTTTGTTCAGAATATTTTTTTTTCTCCCCTGTCCCATATAGTGTTCCTTACCACCCACTCCCCTCTCCTGTCCCATAGTGTTCCTTAACCCCTCCTCCCCCGCCCCACAGTGTTCTTTAACCCCTCCTCCCCCGCCCCACAGTGTTCTTTAACCCCTCCTCCCCCGCCCCACAGTGTTCTTTAACCCCTCCTCCCCGCCCCACAGTGTTCTTTAACCCCTCCTCCCCCGCCCCACAGTGTTCTTTAACCCCTCCTCCCCCGCCCCACAGTGTTCTTTAACCCCTCCTCCCCCGCCCCACAGTGTTCTTTAACCCCTCCTCCCCCGCCCCACAGTGTTCTTTAACCCCTCCTCCCCCGCCCCACAGTGTTCTTTAACCCCTCCTCCCCCGCCCCACAGTGTTCTTTAACCCCTCCTCCCCCGCCCCACAGTGTTCTTTAACCCCTCCTCCCCCGCCCCACAGTGTTCTTTAACCCCTCCTCCCCCGCCCCACAGTGTTCTTTAACCCCTCCTCCCCCGCCCCACAGTGTTCTTTAACCCCTCCTCCCCCGCCCCACAGTGTTCTTTAACCCCTCCTCCCCCGCCCCACAGTGTTCTTTAACCCCTCCTCCCCCGCCCCACAGTGTTCTTTAACCCCTCCTCCCCCGCCCCACAGTGTTCTTTAACCCCTCCTCCCCCGTCCCACAGTGTTCTTTAACCCCTCCTCCCCCGTCTCACAGTGTTCTTTAACCCCTCCTCCCCTCGTCCCACAGTGTTCTTTAACCCCTCCTCCCCTCGTCCCACAGGGTTCTCACCCCCCCTCCCCTCGTCCCACAGGGTTCTCACCCCCCCTCCCCTCGTCCCACAGGGTTCTCACCCCCCCTCCCCTCGTCCCACAGGGTTCTCACCCCCCCTCCCCTCGTCCCACAGGGTTCTCACCCCCCCTCCCCTCGTCCCACAGGGTTCTCACCCCCCTTCCCCTCGTCCCACAGGGTTCTCACCCCCCTTCCCCTCGTCCCACAGGGTTCTCACCCCCCTCCCCTCGTCCCATAGTGCACTTTCCCTCCCATAATGTCCCCCCCCTCGTCCCATAGTCTTGCCCCCCTCCCCTCGTCCCATAGTCTTGCCCCCCTCCCCTCGTCCCATAGTCTTGCCCCCCTCCCCTCGTCCCATAGTCTTGCCCCCCTCCCCTCGTCCCATAGTCTTGCCCCCCTCCCCTCGTCCCATAGTCTTGCCCCCCTCCCCTCGTCCCATAGTCTTGCCCCCCTCCCCTCGTCCCATAGTCTTGCCCCCCTCCCCTCGTCCCATAGTCTTGCCCCCCTCCCCTCGTCCCATAGTCTTGCCCCCCTCCCCTCGTCCCATAGTCTTGCCCCCCTCCCCTCGTCCCATAGTCTTGCCCCCCTCCCCTCGTCCCATAGTCTTGCCCCCCTCCCCTCGTCCCATAGTCTTGCCCCCCTCCCCTCGTCCCATAGTCTTGCCCCCCTCCCCTCGTCCCATAGTCTTGCCCCCCTCCCCTCGTCCCATAGTCTTGCCCCCCTCCCCTCGTCCCATAGTCTTGCCCCCCTCCCCTCGTCCCATAGTCTTGCCCCCCTCCCCTCGTCCCATAGTCTTGCCCCCCTCCCCTCGTCCCATAGTCTTGCCCCCATCCCATAGTGTTGCCCCCCTCCCCTCATCCCATAGTGTTGCCCCCCTCCCCTCATCCCATAGTGTTGCCCCCCTCCCCTCATCCCATAGTGTTGCCCCCCTCCCCTCATCCCATAGTGTTGCCCCCCTCCCCTCATCCCATAGTGTTGCCCCCCTCCCCTCATCCCATAGTGTTGCCCCCCTCCCCTCATCCCATAGTGTTGCCCCCCTCCCCTCATCCCATAGTGTTGCCCCCCTCCCCTCATCCCATAGTGTTGCCCCCCTCCCCTCATCCCATAGTGTTGCCCCCCTCCCCTCATCCCATAGTGTTGCCCCCCTCCCCTCATCCCATAGTGTTGCCCCCCTCCCCTCATCCCATAGTGTTGCCCCCCTCCCCTCATCCCATAGTGTTGCCCCCCTCCCCTCATCCCATAGTGTTTCTCCCCTCCCCTCATCTCATAGTGTTTCTCCCCTCCCCTCATCCCATAGTGTTTCTCCCCTCCCCTCATCCCATAGTGTTTCTCCCCTCATCCCATAGTGTTTCTCCCCTCATCCCATAGTGTTTCTCCCCTCATCCCATAGTGTTCCCCCCCCCCCCTCCCCTTGTCCCATAGTGCACTTTCCCTCCCATAGTGTCCCCCCTCCCCTTGTCCCACAGTGCACTTTCCCTCCCATAGTGCCCCCCCCCCCCTTGTCCCATAGTGTGTCCCCCTCCCCCTTGTCCCATAGTGTCCCATAATTACCCGTCTTGTAGCGTGGGCCGGCTTAACAGCGCGCACCGCGGTACTGGAACTGCAAATTCAGGTTCCGGTTTCCGACGGGACTGAAAGTAAGTGCGCACACTGACTGAAAGGAAGTGCGCACACACGGTGCGCGCTGTTAAGCCGGCCCACGCTACACGACAGGTAAGTAAAGCTTCACATTCGCTCCATAAGACGCACAGACATTTCCCCTCACTTTTGAGGGGGGAAAAAGTGCGTCTTAATGAGCGAAAAATACGGTATTATATATTCATTTGGCTACCTGGTTCCTGAGCCACCATACAGAGGATTGCAAATACCTTCTGAAGGGTCCTAGCAATGACAACATACCTACATCTGATTGATGTATCCTGCCTTCATAGTTTAGAGCAAACTCAGAAATGCTCTAAATATTGTGAGTTTTTCCAAGTTTTTTTTACTGTCAACATTTGGTGTTTAAATGTATTACCCTATGTTGGTTTTCTGTATTCACAGAACCTAGGATTTACCTCCATAACTCAGGAACTATATCTAAATAAGTGCGCAATCACCGTCTCTTTTTTTCTCCGTTTGCTATTTGTATATGTGAGTGTAAGTAAGTGATTGTAAACTTAGGTGATTTTGCTGCATGCTTCACTATTTTTGTTAATTAGCGCCACCCTTTTTCTTTTTTGTTTTGTGGTCTATAAAGTTGCCAGCTGCACCCGAGTATAGTAGGACCTTGGTACGTATGGTCTCACCGTTAAAGGTGAGGGTAACTGCTAGAAGCAGTCTTGCGTTTTTGTTGTGAAGGGATAACTCCATAGGTCTTAGGTGCTGGCGTTTCCCTGCAGGTCAGGACATGTCTTTACATGCACCTTTTTGCCGCAGTAGAGGCATAGGCCTCTCTTTCTGCATTCTCGCCTCTTCGGGTAACTTAGTGGTTCCTAATTGCATAGGTTCTGGTGGTGGACGACAGGGAGGCAAAGCAGGTAGAGAAGCATAGGGCAAGGTGAGCAAGGTTTAAACCTGCATCCAGTTATAAGACTGCCGCTGAGAGCATCTCTCTCTAATGTGATTGTCTATAACAATGCAATAGTCGATGGGATCATCTAATAAAATGGGTACCTCTCTGCATGCTCTCATCGAGTAGGTAATCGGCTAATCCTACCTGAAAAGCGGTTTCCAGAGAATCGTTATTCCATGCCACTTCTGCCATTAAAGTACGGAATTCTATGGAATAGTCTACCACTGTTCTGGAACCTTGTTTGATGTGTCAACATTTGGTGTTTAAATGTATTAACCAATGTTGGTTTTCTGTATTCACAGAACCTAGGATTTACCTACATTGCCCAGGAGCTATATCTAAATAAGTGCGCAATCACCTTCTCTTTTCTCGTTAAAGGTGAGGGTAACTGCTAGAAGCAGTCTTGAGTTTTTGTTGTGAAGGGATAACTCCATAGGTCTTAGGTGCTGGCGTTTCCCTGCAGGTCAGGATATTTTATAGACCAGTCCTTCGCCGAGTCCCATGCCACGACCTTGGTATGCAAGCCCTCACCTCTAGCCATGGAAGCACTTGATGGCAAGCCACTCACGAACCCGAAGGTTAATCACGAAACTCAGGCGCCCTACACAGGGAGAGCATTGCCTTTCACGTATTGAGTACCCCTTTATGTCCCATAGTCCTTGGGTTTCCGTGGTTGAGAAAGCACAACCCAGTTATAGATTGGGTCACTTTGGACATATTGTCTTGGGGTTCTGTCTAGTACAGTGTCTCATACCTATGCATCTCGTTTGTTCACTTAACCTGCCCTCGGCCCCTCCTCTCTCTACCGCAGTGCCTCCACAGTATGCTGATTTAGCCCAGGTCTTCGAGAAAAGAGAGGCTGAGAAATTCCCTCCCCATCGCCCTTATGATTGTGCGATTGATTTACTACCAGGGACTATGCCACCATATATTCTTCCATATCCCCTATCTGAGCATGAGAATAAGGTCATGGAAGAATATATTGAGGAGTGTTTATCAGGCGATCCTCATCTCCGGCAGGTGCTGGCCTTTTCTTCGTATCGAAGAAAGAGGGTGATCTCATACCCTGTATAGACTAAAGGGGTCTGAACAAGATAACTGTGCGGAATGTTTAACCAATTACGCTTACCACGGAACGGTTTGACCGCTTAAAACCTTAAAAGGTTTCAAGTGGTTTACTAAACTTTATCTCAGGGGGGGTATAAGAGAACAAGACGAGTGGAAAAACACTTTCAACACACGCAGTGGCCACTGTGATTATTTAGTGATGCCCTTCAGCCTGTGCAAAGCCCCTGCTGTTTTCCAGGACTTTATCAACAATGTCCTCTGAGATTACATGCACGTATGTGCTGTAGTATATCTGGATGACATATTGGTATACTCACTTGATTTGGAAACCCACCATAAACAGGTCAAATCAGTACTAAAGAAACTGCTAGAAAACGGTCTGTATTGCAAACTAGAGAAGTGCCTCTTTAATCAGACCTCTGTGCAGTTCTTGGGGTACATCATATCTGAGAAGGGTTTTAGAATGGACCCTAAGAAAACAGAAGCCATCAAGAATTGGCCGCTTCCACAGGGACTTAAGGTCATACAAATATTTGTGGGGTTTGCTAATTACTACAGAAAATTCATAAAGAAATGTATCCTCTGTAGTAGCCTAAATAACCAATATGACCAAAAAATGGGTTAATCTCTGTGTTTGGAGTTCTGAAGCCCTTGAGGCTTTCTAAACACTTAAAGAAGCGTTTACGTCAGCTCCTGTTTTGCACTACCCTGACCCTTTGCTGCCCTTTTTTGTCGAAGTTGATGTTCCTGAGTCAGGTGTTGGTGCAATACTTTCTCAGAGGAAAAACCCACAACGATCCTCTTCACCCATGTTTTTTTTTTCCTCCAAGAAACTGTCTGATGCAGAGAAAAACTATGATGTGGGGAACAGGGAATTGCTGGCCATAGTTTTGGCATTTAAAGAGTTGAGACACCTACTGGAAGGTTCCAAGCACCCTATACTGGTGATCACAGACCACAAGAGCCAAGGCTAGACGTCTGTCTTCTCACCAGGCTAGGTGGTCCTTATTTCTGTCTCGCTTCCAGTATACCATAATATATAGACCTGGATACTGCAACATTAAGGCAGATGCTATATCCAGGCAACACAAACCACTGGAGGTCAACCCCTCCCCTCCAGTACCCATAGTCCCGACCACAAACATTATTGCAGCTTGATAAGGTGAAAAGATATCAAAACCAAGCACCACCTGAAACACCTACATGTTTAATGTTTGTACAGGGAAGGGACAGGAAAAAAGTCATGACATTGTTTCATAGGTCCAAAACAGCGGAACACCCAGGCATCCCAAAAACATTAATGATAACATAACATGACAGTTCTGGTGGCCTTCTGTTAGGAGGGACGTCAAAGAGTACGTAATGGCTTGTCAAATTTGTACTCAGGCTAAGTCTCCCACAAGCAAGCCACCTGGTCTCCTTATGTTACTCTCTGTGTCAGGTCCCTTGCCCCGGCGCCGACCTTGCTTACCTCATCACAGTGAGCGGAGACATCTGGTCCCTGTCTCCAGACTGGCAGTGTGTCTGACGCTGCACACTCCAGAGCACCTTCCTTATATGTGTGCTTGCCCCGGTCATGTGAACTGGTACACAGTGATGACCTCAAGGGAAGGAAGAAACTCCTCCCACGTGTTGTGGTTAACAGTAATTGGAGGTTAGCCAATCAGACACACCCTGTATGTATATAACCTCTCCCTTGCCTCAGTGCCCTGTTGTGGTCTTTGCTTTGCCATTGAGCATTGCACTTGTTATTTGGATTTCCTGGTCACTGATATTGTGCTTTGTCGCTCGTTATTCCGTCTCACTGTTTCCCTTGACCTCGGCTCGTGTTTTGACTATCCTTTTTGCATAACCTGACCAATGTAAGGATCGGTATTGCAATTTTCTATACTCTGTCCTGTCTGCGTGTTAGGGTTCCCTAGTGAACGTTACAAACACGGTTTCAATTCCAGAGGGCTTTGCAATTATGATTCGAAAGGCTTTGTTATAGAGGCAAATTTACTAGACATTCTTTCAGAATTGGGGCAGCAACTTAAGCGGCTAAATTAGGTTTTGGAACAGATGCAATTAAGAAGATTGGTTGGTGGGAATCAAGTGTAAGTTATATGTGCGAGATGACATTATGTAAGATTTGTTCTTTCCTCCTTTTACTGTTATTATTTCTCCAGGTATTGTAAGAAATGTTTGGGTTGTAGGTCATTCCTTTGTAAATCGGGCCATGCAAAGAGCAGGAGCAAGGATATATGGACTGAATGTGGACTTCAATCGTGATTATGTCGCAATATATTGGAAAGGTGTAGGTAGTCTGAATTCATCAGTTAATGGAGCTCGTATCAGAGTTGCATCAACTTGGCCTGCTCCAGATATTTTAATAATTCATATTGGGAGTAATGATATAGGTGTTCAGTTATTACGTAATGTTAAAAATGTTTGTTTGGAATTGAGAACGTTATTCCCTTACACCATGCTCGTTTGGTCAGAGATGGTCCAGCGCTGGCGATGGTTAGTAAACAAAGAGTTAAAGGCATTGGAGAGAGTGCGGAGACAGTTGAATTTAGCAATGTCAAGATTGTTGCCATGGCTGGGAGGGTTTTCGTACAGACATTTAGAATTAGATCAGAAAGAACAGGGCCCTTTTTAGTAAGGATCAGGTTCATTTATCAAATACCGGTCTGGACATTTTAAATCAGGATTTGCAAAACATGATAGAAAGGGGCCTCAGCTGGGGTAGTTCTACACACATACACACACATATTTTGCAATGTTCGCTAGAGTTTTTTTTGGTCTGTGGAGCCAAGACATCCTGAAATATTGAGATTTCCATAAACATCAGAATAACCAAAATTTGTTGTGTACGATAATAAAAACATGTCTGTTGTGGCCAAGTAAAACAAACTTTTTATTTTTGGATTAATTCATCCCTCTAGGCCTCAGGTAAACTTAAAGAAGGATTCTCTATACTCTGCCCATCCAGATGATGCTGAACTACAACTTTCATAATTCTTTGATTTTAATAGCCAGGGAATCAAGGTAGTTCAGCGACATCTGGGGGACAGAGTTTGGATAATCCTACATAGGCTATTCCTATGTAATTTTAAAACATTTTACACTAGCAATCAGTCCATCTGGTAATACATGGAAGGTCACATTCCTTTGTATTAAAGGACAGGTATTTAACCCCTTAAGGACCAAACTTCTGGAATAAAAGGGAATCATGACATGTCACACATGTCGTGTGTCCTTAAGGGGTTAAAGAAGCTGATGTAAAAAGTCAGTATATAAGAAAGTCAGATAACAGCATAGACAATAATTATTGCTATTATAGTTATAGAAGTTGTTTACACCTCAGGATGACTCAATAGACATTCTGAAGAACTCAAAATGTGTTTTAATCTCCTGAAGCATTGTGTAGAACGAAATCTGTTTACGGTACAGACAATTTTCGCACAGTAATATCTTATAATAATTTAACTGTGAAAATAGAAAAGTGTTGACCACCTCAAACATAAAATATTCTTTATCTTACTCACCTTGGTGAAGGAGGACACTTGGAAGGTCTTCGTCATCCTCCGGATCTTCCTCTGACCATGCCTGTTTGGGAGTGCAGTTCTCTGGTGAGCTAATCTCCATAGACAACTCTGAAGGGGTCAATCCTGCTGAAAAGATGGTTTATCATATGCATCAGTGATCTAAATAATTTTTCACTATACAAATCTTGGTATCTGCACTTACAGAAAAGGAGAGAAATAACGAGTTTGGAGCAAGCCTCTCAATAATAATAGTAAAGAGCAAACTCAACTGTTAGCTCAAACTGAAGAAGCAGAACCTCTGGATAAGACTTTAATTGCTAGAGATTTTAACTACCCAGACATTGATTTTAATAGGAATAGTTGTTTAGGGTAACATGTTTATGTGCATTTTAGTAGCTAGGTGCACAAAAGAGAGAACATGACCCCGCAAGTAAATGTATAAACCGTTGTGGTTGCAAAAAAAAAAAAATGAAAGCTTAACCTCCTTGAACCAAAGAGAAAAATCTACGGAAAAACAAACCATAATGTAGACATTGATGAACAACTGTTCATGGATATAACACCAGTTAATATGTAAGGTAGCAGTTCGTTAATCCAGTGAGAAATCGGACTGCCACTTTGCAGTAAATAACAACAAATTAAGATAAAAATGGAAATCACCTCAAATAGTTGTTTTGCCTTCTTTTGGATGAAAAGAAGAAGTATAGATGTGAGAGGCGGAACTGTATAGACTTGATTCATTATTCAGACTATATTAAATATGTAACAGTGTAAAATTAAGTTGTAATATGGTTAAATTAAGGGCAAAAGCTGAAACCAGATGAATTTTAAACGGAGATTGAGAAACATTTTAAAATAATTACTTGAGCCTTAATAAATAATAGAAATCAATTAAATCTTTCAATGTTCTACTTAAGATTTTCTCCTGGATATCTTTGCCTATCAGACAGTGGTGCTTCTAGTCCAAGGGACAAGTTAGCCTAATCTATTTGTCCTAACACAAAATAATATCAAAGATTGGAGGCCCTTGTCTAGAGCCGTGGACATCGACAGGTATATTTGCTAAACTCATTTTCACAATTTGAACCGGAATTGAAAAACAAAGGCAAAAATAGCAGATCTCTAAATATTCTCCATCTTTTTTTACAGTTAGAACATGGGTACTTTGTTTTCTTCAATTTTGCAAAAATCCCAAGTTTTGTGAATTACCCTGAATGTATTTCCTCCCTTTGTCACAGTGTGTGCTGGCTTCAAGTAATGTGTGTGTGTGCTGGCTGTAGAACTGTGTGTGTTGGCTATTTATAAAGTAATGTGATTCAGATTTATATTCATATTCTTGACTGTTTTCTGCATATATAAGCAATACTTATACATAAACATGTAAATATTAATATAATACAAGTATATTAATATACATGCATATATGTATATATCCCTAATACTAAAAAATGTAAGTATAATTTGTTGAATTTGTTAAATCAAACCATGTCCTCACTAACGTACACTTTTTTTGAAATAAACACACACTTAATTCTCAAACACACTATTGGATGACTAAATTACACACAAACTACATCATACCCACACACTGAAACATGTTTATATTTGTTTTTACTTTTTTTTGACCAACAGGATAAAAAGATGAGTTTTAAAGTTTGGACTTGAGTCCTTGAGTCCTTTTTTCTAGGGATCGACCAATACTGATTTTGTAGAGCAGATACCGATAATCTGTGATAATAACTTACCGATACTCTGTACACAAAAATAAACTATTTCGACACAAATCTACTGTTAACTGAACATGTTTATTATTTTTTTTTTTTTTGCGCAAATTTTGTGGGGTGCTTTTTTGGTTTTTTTTACATTGAAAAAAAATAAAAATAAAAAAAGTTTTTTTTACATTTTGTTTTAGTCCCCTCTCCCTGCTTCTTACCTGGCCAGAGAAGGGAGATATGGCATTACCTGGTGGTCCGGTGGCATGGACGCTGCAGGGCGGGCCCAGCAACACTCTTACTTCCCTTCCCAGCAGTTCCCCTGCCTAACTTGCGGCCTGTGTGCCGTGCGGAACGTTGCCATGGTAACATGTGGCAACGCTCTGACGGCCGCGGGACTCGCGAGATTTAGACAGGGGAGCTGAAGGGAATGTAAGTAAGAGTGTGCTGCAGGCCCCCCAGGCCCATGACAACCGTCTCGATTGTCATGCCCTGATGACGGCTCTGGTCTGCATTATCGGTATCTTTATAAACCAATATATAATTTCAGAAAATTCAGAATATTGGCCAGACAGATAATCGGTCAATCCCTACTCTTTTCAACCTAGATTCTTATGTAACGTCATATTACTAGTTACACACATCCCCAGACCCGGACTGGCTATCAGGCACACCAGGCAAACGCCCGGTGGGAAGCGATGGCCATGCAAGGCCCGCGTTAGCCGAGCATCTGCCCTGCAGTATACAGGCCCTCACCAGCCCACTTGAACAGACATGCGGCTGGGGAGGGAGGGAGAGGAGGACCTGGCAGAGCTCTATCTTGCAGCTCCGCCAGGTTCCTCTTGCGAGATTGAACTCTAGCCCCATAGACTAGAGTTTACGCACCACGGGAGGGGGAATATAAAGCCTCCCACACACAGCACAACACCCTCCCACACTCACAGCCACACACAGCACAACACCCTCCCACACACACACACACACCACACCCTCCCACACACACACACATTTGGCCCCTCACACAGAACCCACCCAACACACTGCACCACACACACAATACTTCCAAATATATAATATATATATATATATATATATATACACACATACATATATATACACACACATACATATATATACATATATATACATATATATACACACATATACATATATATACATATATATACATATATATACATATACATATATATATATATATATATACATACATACACACACACATATACATACAAAAAATATATGGATCCATGCACTCACGCTCACATATGTACATTAAATTTGGTAGTACTTTCCGGGTGCCAGTCCCCATGGGGATGTAGATAAACATAGAGAAAGAAGGAAATCCAGGGCTGCACTCACGGTCTTAGAATGAAAAAAAAGTTTCTTTATTCCATAAAATGAGAGAGATCAACGTTTCGGTCAACGCAGGGAC
The DNA here is from genome assembly GCF_036172605.1 of Pelobates fuscus. Lineage (NCBI taxonomy): Eukaryota > Metazoa > Chordata > Amphibia > Anura > Pelobatidae > Pelobates > Pelobates fuscus. The sequence continues at coordinate 313,780,066 of NC_086321.1, forward strand.
CTTCCTCAGGATCAAATGACATAAAAATACCCCACAAATAAATCTAATATATAGCAGCAATAATTATAGAAAAGTGACTTACCCCAGGTGCAAAGACTAAACCTCCTTGTTTTCCACACGCCATCGCGCATGCGCGGAAACATCGCGCCCTTGCGTTGACCCGTAGTCAATGCGCGATGACGTCACGGTACGTTGTTACCACGGCAACGCGATACGCATCGCCATGGATACCGGCTGAAACATCAATACAAAACGGAATAGAGTAGTGAATAGACACCATGTGGATAGATAGAAAGTAAAAACAATAGAAGGATTACTGTGTGGGAAGCGATGGCCATGCAAGGCCCGCGTTAGCCGAGCATCTGCCCTGCAGTATACAGGCCCTCACCAGCCCACTTGAACAGACATGCGGCTGGGGAGGGAGGGAGAGGAGGACCTGGCAGAGCTCTATCTTGCAGCTCCGCCAGGTTCCTCTTGCGAGATTGAACTCTAGCCCCATAGACTAGAGTTTACGCACCACGGGAGGGGGAATATAAAGCCTCCCACACACAGCACAACACCCTCCCACACTCACAGCCACACACAGCACAACACCCTCCCACACACACACACACACACAACACCCTCCCACACACACACACATTTGGCCCCTCACACAGAACCCACCCAACACACTGCACCACACACACAATACTTCCAAATATATAATATATATATATACATATATATATATATATATATATATACACACACATACATATATATACACACATATACATATATATACACACACATATACATATATATACATATATATACATATATATACACACATATACACACATATACACACATATACACATATATACACATATATACATATATACATATATACATATATACATATATATATACATATATATATACATATATATATACATATATATACATATATACATATATATACACATATATATATATATATATATATATATATATATACATACACACACACATATACATACAAAAAATATATAGATCCATGCACTCACGCTCACATATGTACATTAAATTTGGTAGTACTTTCCGGGTGCCAGTCCCCATGGGGATGTAGATAAACATAGAGAAAGAAGGAAATCCAGGGCTGCACTCACGGTCTTAGAATGAAAAAAAAGTTTCTTTATTCCATAAAATGAGAGAGATCAACGTTTCGGTCAACGCAGGGACCTTCCTCAGGATCAAATGACATAAAAATACCCCACAAATAAATCTAATATATAGCAGCAATAATTATAGAAAAGTGACTTACCCCAGGTGCAAAGACTAAACCTCCTTGTTTTCCACACGCCATCGCGCATGCGCGGAAACATCGCGCCCTTGCGTTGACCCGTAGTCAATGCGCGATGACGTCACGGTACGTTGTTACCACGGCAACGCGATACGCATCGCCATGGATACCGGCTGAAACATCAATACAAAACGGAATAGAGTAGTGAATAGACACCATGTGGATAGATAGAAAGTAAAAACAATAGAAGGATTACTGTTAAAATGACAATTAGATATAACATGCTGTACAAGAAATACAAAGAACATCTCCATTCTCTACATAAAGAGATATATTAAGGAAGGCTATTAATAGAGTCATAAATACTGTAATTCCAATTAATAAAAATTATATAAGTGTAAGAATGTGGAATATCCCATATTCGATTGGAAACATAAAATTATGTGCTAGTATATTATTTGTATGATGAATCTCTATTATTAAAGAGATATACATGAATAATATTGAAAGTTTACAAATAATATTTTGGATTCAAATGGTAATAACAATTACCTACAAAGTGTAAAAAAATGTTTGAAAAATATAAAACAAAATTATGAAATAAATATAAGCAGTGTTGTGCACAAAGAGCCTTCCTTAAATACAAAAAAATATTGAAAAATTATTAGATGCAATATATTACCAGCGAGATTGTCCGCAGTCCAGGGAACGCAACACCTGGATCCGACCAGGACCGCCACCACCACCACCAAGAGCAGCAGCGCATCATTACCAGGACGAGGTACCACTTCCCTACAGCTCTGCCGTTCCAGTCACGACTGTGGAACAGTGGGAAGTGCTGCATGAGGCCAACCCCTTACAGGCACAGGCGGATAACCGCCAGCACCATAGGCAGACCGTATATCTGGAAGGGAAGCCTATGCAGGGGCTCCGAGACTCGGGAGCCACTATCACCCTGGTGCAAAGCCATTTGGTTTCGGACAAGGCCAAACTGAATAAGACTGTGGCTGTCAGGGTTGCAGGGGGAGCCGTGTATCGGCTAGACACAGCCAGGGTACATTTGCATTGGGGTGCGGGGTTCGGGAATGTGGAAGTGGGACTAATGCCGCAATTACCTGCTGAGGTGGTCCTGGGGAATGATCTGGGCAAACTCACCTCCGCATTTGAACCTCAAACTACTGAAGAAGCACACCCAGTAGTCACCAGGCAGCAGGCCCGCACCCAACAAAACAACGCACTGCCGGAGGTCCAGGTAAGAGATTCCTCCCCTTCCCTAGACTGTATCCCTTGGGCCCCTCCTGATGAGTTTGTAGCCGAGGTAGTCACTGACCCTACCTTACAGGTATACCGAGACAAGGTCACCTCTATCCAACCGGGGGCAGAGGGGGAAAGATTTGTATGGGACAGACAGTTATTGTACCGGGAAACAAGTAAACAGATAGGTGGGTCAGACCCCATTGCTACAAGACAGCTGGTGGTACCTCAGAGGTACCGAACCGAATTACTCCGGATAGCGCACGATATTCCGCTATCCGGACATTTGGGGGTCAGCCGTACCAGATATCGATTGACCCAAAGTTTCTTCTGGCCAGGGATTAGCCAGGAGGTACGCAGGTACTGTAATACCTGCGACACGTGCCAGAGGGTGGGAAAGAGGGGGGATAAGCGTAAGGCGAGGCTGCACCCCCTACCCATAATTGAGGAACCCTTTCATAGGGTTGCCGTAGATATTGTAGGCCCCTTCCGGAAACCTAGCCCCTCGGGCAAACGGTACATCCTGACCGTAGTGGACTATGCCACTCGCTACCCCGAGGCGGTAGCTTTAACGAATATACATGCAGAGACGGTGGCTGAGGCGCTGATGCAGATTTTCTCCCGGATGGGGTTACCCAGGGAGATCATCTCGGATCAGGGCACTCAGTTCACGGCAGAGGTTACCCAACAACTCTGGAAGTTCTGTAAAATTAAACCTATAATTAGTGCTCCGTACCACCCCCAGACTAATGGGCTCTGCGAACGGTTCAATGGCACCTTAAAACAGATGCTCCGAACCTTCGCCGAGACTCACCGAGACTGGGAAAAATTCCTGCCACACTTACTGTTTGCGTACAGGGAGGTGCCGCAGAAATCTACAGGATTTTCCCCCTTTGAACTGCTATTTGGGAGGAGGGTAAGGGGACCCCTAGACTTGATTAGAGAGCACTGGGAGGGAGACCGTAGCGTGGACGGTACCCCTATTGTACCATATGTGTTGGCCCTCCGAGATCGCCTGGAAGCACTCACCAAGACGGTAAAGGAAAACCTACAGGCAGCTCAGACGCGTCAGCGCACCTGGTACGATAGGGGCGCCAGGGACCGCAGCTTTCAGGTCGGACAGAAAGTTTTAATTTTAAAACCTGTTCGACACGATAAGCTACAGGCCGCCTGGCAAGGCCCTTATAAAGTGGTAGAACAACGATGTGACACCACGTATATAATTGGCCACTGCGCAGGGAATGGGGGGCGACGCATGATCCATGTGAACATGCTGAAACCTTACCAGGAACGTTCAGAGGAGGTGACAGCTATCTGCGCCCCCACCTCTGAAGAGAGCGACAGCCTACCCCTCCCCGATCTGTTAGAAGATGGACAGCTGGCTGGGGATTTAGGAGCCGTCGTATTGGGGGATCGGTTGAGCCCACAGGAGCGTATCGAGGTACAACAACTACTGCAGGAAAAGCAGGAGACCTTTTCTAATGTACCTGGATACACCCCTCTGGCTACCCACCGAGTAGACACCCCAGGTCAACTCCCCATGCGTCAGACCCCATACCGCATCCCTGAAGCGGTCCGGGAGAATATGCGCAAAGAGATTGAGGAGATGATACAGTTAGGAGTGATTGAGCCCTCAGATAGTCCCTGGGCATCTCCAGTGGTCCTCGTACCAAAGCGGGACGGCACGACCCGTTTTTGCGTGGACTACAGGAGACTGAATGAGAAGACCGTATCCGACGCATACCCGATGCCTAGGATCGATGAGTTACTAGACCGGATGGCCAGGGGACAATACCTTACCACGATTGATCTGTGCAAAGGGTATTGGCAGATTCCCTTGGCCCCGGAAGCCATCCCTAAGTCCGCCTTTGTCACCCCATTCGGCCTGTACCAATTTAAGGTCATGCCGTTTGGGATGAAAAACGCGCCGGCTACCTTCCAGCGGATGGTGGACCGCCTCCTAGATGGGTTCCAAGATTATACCTGCGCATATCTCGATGATATTGCCATATTTAGCGATACCTGGCAGGAACACTTGGCCCATATAGGAGCGGTTCTAGACAGGATCAGGGAGGCTGGTTTGACCCTAAAACCAGCTAAATGTAGTATTGGGATGGCCGAGGTACAGTACCTGGGCCACAGAGTGGGCTGTGGTAAGCAGAAGCCGGAACCCGCCAAAGTAGAGGCAGTATCACAGTGGCCTACCCCGACAACTAAAACCCAGGTGTTAGCCTTCCTAGGGACAGCAGGGTATTACCGGAAATTTGTCCCCAATTATAGTGCCCTGGCCAAACCCCTCACGGACCTGACACGTAAAAACCTTCCCCGCCAAGTAACCTGGACCCCGGAGTGTGAGCAGGCATTCCAACACTTGAAAGATGCACTTGTTAATGCCCCTGTCTTGGCCGCTCCCAATCCAACTAAACGTTTTCTTGTTCACACAGACGCTTCTATGTTTGGATTGGGGGCAGTATTAAGCCAAGTCGGGGCCGATGGCGGAGAACATCCAGTGGCTTACATCAGTCGCAAACTTTTACCCCGGGAAGTAAGCTACGCCGCCATCGAGAAGGAATGCCTGGCTGTGGTGTGGGCCTTGAAGAAATTGCAACCCTATTTGTATGGACAGGCTTTTTCGCTGCTCACGGATCACAACCCGTTAGTCTGGCTGAACCGGGTGGCTGGGGACAATGCCAGGCTGCTGCGCTGGAGTTTGGCGCTGCAGCCTTTTGACTTTAACATTCAATACCGCCCGGGTAAGCAAAATGGAAACGCCGACGCGTTGTCGCGACAAACTGATCTGGAAAAATGATCTGTGAGCACCCCGGTCATCCCCAAGCCGATCCGTGTGGGATCAGACTGTGTATGCCGGCTTGTGGGCAAGGGGGAGCAGTGTAGCGGAATGCAGTGAGCCTGTCCTGCAAAATGCCTGTGTGACTGTGTTCGTATATGTTTTCCCTATGTTGAAATTGCTATTCGTTTGTGTATTATGTGAATTGTATGGTATTCGGTAGTTTCCATCCGTACTATATACTTATGGAAACTACCGAACGGAGGGACCACCCAGAGAGAAGTGTGCCAGCTATTAAAGTTCACATTCTTTCCAACCGCAAGTTAACCGGCTCATTAACATTGTATCTGGGTGGCCGCCATTCGGCATGCGTACACGTGGCGGCGGCCATCTTACGCATGAAAATCCCAGCGGTGTTTGGTCGTCGAGTGCCTGGAACTCAAATCGGACACGCAAACAACCAAACACCGCTGAGACCTCCAGAGCTCCGTAACTGCCGAACGGAGAAACATAACGAACCCCCATTCGGTAGTAATAAAGTACCGAATGAGGGAATCACTATCTAGGTGAATGTAAATGTGGATGGCAATTATAAATGTCTGTTTTAACTGCCGAACGGAGACCGACCGCAGGGCCCATTCTCATGGAACCCTTTTCGGATACCAACTCGTGTGCGGTCGGTCAAACTTCACCTGCCTGTAACTACCGAACCCCTGGTCCGATCTGGGTGAATTTTGGATATTATATTCACCCAGATCAGGGCTACCTAGCGGTACCCTGATATTAAGGATATGTGATGGTTTAGGGGTACATCCAAGTTTGGGGTAAAGTACTGTACAACTTAAGGGGATTATGACTCACTCTGAGGGGAGGAGATGTGTGGGAGGTAACAAGAATGGTATTGGTTACTGTCCTAATTACTGTAGTCCCCTCCCTTGCATGGGAGCAGGCTTTATAAGAAACCTTGGAATAAACGATAGTCAGTTCTACTCCTGAAACTGTGTGTCGTCCAGTTATTGGGAGTGCTGTGGGGATTTCGCTGTACCTTTTTACCTGCTGGAAACTCTGCTGTGGATTTACTAATGACTTGTTCCTGAGCCTTCCTTGGATCTAAAGTGGAGAATAGCTGCGAGAAAACAGCTCTCCGCTACAACGACCAAGTGGCAGCCTTACAAATCAGTTCAGTAGACACTTTAGCAGCAGCTGCCCAGGAAGAGGAGAGAGAACGCGTAGAGTGCGCTTTCAAACCTATAGGGATTTTCGTATTAGACGCGTTATATGACTGGATTATGGCAGAAACAATCCATCTACTGATAGAGTCTTTTGAAGCTTGCAAACCCTTCCTAGAGCCGTTGGGGACAACAAAAAGACTTTTGGAAATACGCCATTCTGAGGACCTCTGAACATAAATCCTGAGACACCTCACTAAGTCGATATTCAACAAATCGGTGTCTTCTCCGTCATTCGTCTCATTAGAGCACAAGGCTGGAAGTACTACCTCTTCATTCATATGGAACTCCGAAGTAACCTTGGGACGGAATTCTGGGACAGTTCTTAGGACGACCCTGTCTTTATGAAAAATTATAAAAGGTTCTTCCGCCGAAAGAGCCTGAAGATCCGACACTCTTCTACCAGAGGCTAGAGCCACCAAGAGAACTGTTTTGATAGTGAGAAGATGACCGGTAATAGACTCCAAGGGTTCAAAAGGAACAGATTTAAGAGCCTTAAGGACCAGAGGTAGATCCCATGGGGGAGTAATAGACTTAATGGGAGGCTTAATCTTCATGACTGCAGTTATAAATCTCGCTATGTCAGAGTCCAATGCCCATCTGTGATTAGTCAAAGCCGAGAGGGCTGAAACATGGACCTTCAAGGTATTATAACTCAATCCCTTCTCTAAACCAGATTGTAGGAATTCTAATATATCATTGGTTGAAGGATTTAGAATATCCAAAGACCTTGAACTGGCCCATGAAGAGAATACATCCCAGATCCTGTAATAAGTTGATGAAGTGGATTTCTTCCTCGCTTGTAAAAGGGTCTCGATTACTGCTCTTGAAAACCCTTTATTCTTCAACCCTTCCCTTTCAAGTACCAAGCCATCAGAAGAAGGGATGCTGGGTTTGGATGAAGAATTGGGCCCTGTTGTAGCAGAAATGGAACAGCTGGAAGGCTCCATGGGTCTTTTGTGCACAGACTTAGAAGCAGAGGAAACCAAGGTCTGCGTGGCCAAAAAGGTGCTATCAGAATCAATGATCCCTTCTCTTGACGTAATCTCCTCAGTAGCGGAAAAATTAGAGGTTTCGGGGGAAAGGCGTAGGCTAGGTCGAATTCCCAACTGCATGTTAGTGCATCTCTTCCGATTGCTTGAGGATCTGGAACTCTCGAGAAGAAGTTCTTGACCTTTCTGTTGCTGCTTGTAGCCATCAGATCTATCTGTGGAAGGCCCCATTTCCGTACAATCTGATGGAATACTTCGGTAGATAGGCTCCACTCCCCCGGGTCTAGTCTCACCCTGCTGAGGAAATCTGCCACCGAATTCTGTATGCCCGGGAGATGTACTGCAGAGATGCCCTCCAAATTCACTTGTGCCCAGGACATCAGTGGTTTCATAATCCTCATCATTCTGCAACTCCTTGTTCCTCCTTGATGGTTTATATATGCCACTACCGTGGCATTGTCTGTTCTGATTTTGACCCAATGGTGAAGTAGCAGATGTTGGAAGTGTTTCAGAGCCTTGAAAACTGCCAGAAGCTCTAGGACATTCGAAGGAGTGTTGACAGTCAAAAAGGACCATCTTCCTTGGACATAATTGTCCTGAAGATGGGCTCCCCAACCCCATTGGCTGGCGTCTGTGGTTATGATGGTCCATGGGATGTTTCCTAGAGGAAAACCTTTGAAGATAGATTTCTTCTGTGTCCACCATTTCAAGGACCTCTGCACGTGAGGAGGGATGCTTATAGGCTGAGACAGATTCCCCCCTTTGAATTGATAAAGGAAATTCCTTTGAAAAGGCCTCATCCTCCATTGGGCCCATCTCGTTAGACCTATGGTGGAAGACATTGATCCCAGGAGACTCATAGCTTTCTCTGCTGAGGAAACACTGTATGCCGACATGTCTTTGCTTTTTCTCATAATTTTCGTACCTCTTTCTGGGGACAGTTGAATCAAACCTATTGCCATGTTGAATGAAGCTCCTAGGTATATCATACTCTGAGATGGGGTCAGATTGCTTTTGGAGATGTTGATCTTCCAACCGTGCTGCTGAAGAAACTGTAAACAAAAAAGGCCGTGTTCGTTTAGAATATCTCTGTTTTCTGCAAGAATCAATATATCGTCCAGGTAATGATATATTGCTATTCCCCTTTTCCTGAGTTCTGCGATTAGAACCACCAGAACCTTTGTGAAAGTACGTGGAGCCGTGCTTAGCCCGAAAGGGAGAGCACGGAATTGAAAGTGACCTCCTTCCACTGCGAACCTGAGGAATTTTTGATGCTGGAATGCGATGGGAATATGGAAGTACGCATCTGCCAGGTCTATTGACATGAGCCACTGACCTGGGAAAACAGCTTTCACAATGGATTGAAGGGATTCCATTTTGAACCTCCTTATGTCCAAGAACTTGTTTAACCTGCTTAAGTCGAGAATTGGCCTCCAACCTCCTGTGGATTTTTTGGTGAGAAAGATATGGGAGTAAAACCCCTGCGTCTGCTGATCCCGTGGGACTCGAACAATAATTCCATCCTCCTGAAGGGACGATATAAATTTCTTTAGAGTGGTTCTTTTTTCTATATTTCCTGGCCAATTTGTCCTTTGGAAAGAGTGAGGTGGTGGTAATCTGGCAAACTCTAGAAGATAGCCTCTTTGTATTATATCCAATACCCATCTGTCTTGAACTGAATGTATCCATCTCTCTTGTAATAGTAGTAGACGGGCACCTACTCCCCCAGATTGGCCCATGTCTTTGTCATAAAGGCTTCTTGTGGAAAGAAGAACCCCTGGATCTACCTCCTCTGCTGGAAGAATGACCTCTCCAAGGAATAGATCTACCATATTCCCTACCAGGTTTATATGATCTGGTATCTCGAAAGGAGGGGTATTCTGAGTACCTTCTGGCTCGAAAGGATCCACGGGTCTTCCGGTCTTGTGGGAGAAAAGCACGTTTCCCCTCTGCAGCTCTTTTGATACAATCGTCTAGATTTTTACCAAACAGCATTTCTCCAAAAAAGGGAAGGGCACATAGGCTAGACTTCGATGATGAGTCTGCGGACCAAGATCTAAGCCACAAAGCTCTTCTGGCTGAGACTGAGAGAGCCATGTTTCTTGCTAATGCCTTCACCATATCAACCGAGGATTCCGAGGTAAAGTCGACAGCCAGTTTAATATCATTCAGCTTTTCCAACAGAGAAGATCTGCTTCTCCCATCTCTGATATCTTCTTCTAAATTTTCAATCCATATTTTCAAAGCCCTGGATACTGACGTAAGGGCTACGGCAGGATGAAAGCCAGTACCCGCTGCTACATACGCTTTTGACAGGTGCAAGTCCATCTTTTTATCCATTGGGTGCCTAAATGAGCCCGCATCATCGACTGGTAATGTGGTATGTTTTGCCAGCCTAACCACCGCAGCATCCACTTTAGGGGCGTTATCCCAATTGCATGAGTCAGACTTGTCGAAAGGGTAGAGACGAGAGATTCTGCCTTGTGCTGAAAGCTTTTTATCAGTATTGGACCATTCGTCCTTAATCAATTCTTTAATGGTGTCATGCACAGGAAAGGTTGCTCTCTTTTTTCTCAAGTCTGAGAAATAACGATTGGAAGTCGACTGTTCCGAGGCTGTCACTTTCAAACTCAAGGATTTGCGGACTCTGTAGATGAGATGATCTACTTGTGCTGGCTCAAGAAAATCAGTGGGAGCTTGAGTTTCTTCTTCCTCTGAAGATAAGAAACTACCCTGATATGACTCCATATCTATGGATTCGTCTGATGAGAGGTTTTGTTGGTAGTCAGAAGGGTCATGTAACCGGGGTCTCTTGGTTCTCGTACCCGCTTCTTTAATGCCCTGAGCCACCGCTTGTTTAATGAATTGCTTAATTTCAGATGAAGGATTAGATGTTCCGGCTGCTTCCGATAAACATTCTCCGCATAATCGTTTGCCTTCCAACGGCTTGTTATTACAGGCTTCGCATTGATTCCTTTTTGGAGACTTTCCCTTGGATGGTCTCATCATTTTCTTTCCCGTAGAACTATCATGATAGGGAAAATATCATATATTAGCTCTCTTTTAGTTTTAGTTGTTACACCTACAACATAGGAATGAAATAGACATGGCTTACCTAAAACTCTTAGAGTGTGACCTATTTTTATATCCAGAAGAGTCAGAATCCGAAGATATTGATTTTCTTTTCTCTTTCTCCATATTGGTATAATTTGAAATTATCTAGGCAAAAGGATTGATCATTAATGCGGAAAAGGAATAAAAAAAAAATAAAATGAGTATACACCTTTAAGATGTAAAGCCTACCTTAAGAAGAACCGGAATTCGTTAGAACTAATCAAACTTGCAATACCGCACAGAAGAAACCTTATTAGACCCAATAAATTAACCAGGCAAAGACCACAATCGAATTTGGCGCTTAAATAGGCCTGTGACATCACCCGTGACGTCATTACCTATTCGCGCATGCTCCGAACGGGGAGACCCGTAAAGTAACATGTGCGCATGCGCGGCAAAAACCCGGAAGCCAGGCTCGCTGTAATGGATGGCAATACCGGGCGCATGCGCGAATTCGGCGTGCACGTAACTAGGTCAGCGAGCACACGCGAGCCGAACGCACATGCGCAAAAGAAACTACAGGACGCCGAAAAAGGACGAAATCCCAAAAAGTAAGTAACAATCATTCTAAGGCAGGAGGGGAAACCCACATATACAAGTATACAAAATACATTGTAATAAAAAAGTATTTGTCTGTATACATACATGTGGGCTGTCAATATGGAGAAAGATAAGGATCCTTCAGGATGAAGTCTTCTTGCCACTTCCTGCTACCTCTTGGTCACTGCAGGGAATAAGATTAATTGGCATAATTTTCTCTTGCTACCCCTAGGGTCACAGCAAGTCTACCCCCGGTCACTAAGGGGGTGTCTTCAGGGGGACACCTTTGCACAGGGCCGGATACTGAAGCTTCCCAAGGAAGAGAGGCTGAACTCCCTTGGGGATAGAAGGTAAAGACCCTCAGGTAAGCCAAAAAGAAAAACTGATTATAGTCCTGAATAGACTAGGTTGGTCCTATAGGGATAGGACAGAAACAAAAAGACAGGGAGGAGGAGGTAGGAGGGGATATTTGTACCCTTATGTGACGAAGTGCCCTTCGCCACTTTGTCCTGGAGAGGCCTGCTTGCCCGCCTCCTCCCCTGCGACTATGGTCCTGGACTATATTGCACTGCAAACCCTGTATTCCGGCATATGGACTTGTATTAGACTGTCTTTTTCCCTTTATCTATGCTGTAGGTTTGGACTGCTAATATAACCTAACAGCCAGGGGATTTAGGCGAATATAGTGCATGAGAATGCCATTACTGGAGAATACAGCCGTTCGCATGATTTCATGCGAATTCTTTGTGCTCTGAATAGGTGGCCGCCATTTCGGGACTTTCCACGTGTTCGCGGCCATCTTGTGTGCGAACAGCGGTGTTTGCCTGTAACCGCATGGAACTGAAAACGGATACGCAAACAGGCGAACACCGCTGAATCCTCCAGACCTCCATAAGTTCGTACGGAAACTACCGAACGTCCCCTCGTTCGGTAGTTATATGCAATCATCTATGGGGATTCCAGCGAACCCCGCGATTCGCATGGATGGCCAGAGTATCATACCTTTTTACCGTGCGAACGGAGACCGACCGCAAGGCCAAAACTCATGGAACTAATTTCGGCTAGTTGGTCTGTGCGGTCGGTCAAAACTTTGGAACGTTGTATCTCCCGAACTGTACATCCGAATGGGGTGATTTTTGGATATATTGTCCCCCTGAAGGAGAGCTATCCAGCGCTACCGGATTTAAAGCTGTACCCCCTGTTTTTGGGGTACATCCAGAACTGGTGGAAAAATGTGGACATTTTAATTGGGTTATGTAGTTATCTGAGGGGAGGAGACGTGGGGGTGTTACCATCTGTATTATTGGTTGTTTTCATCCTCCCCCTGGGAGTGTTCTGTGTGTATCTATTTCTAATAAAAAGCAGGCTGGGTGTTCCAGTCCTGAGACCTCTTCTGACCCTCAATACGTAGCCGTGTCTCGTTATTGGAGGGAACTGCTATATCACACTGGGGATTGCTATGCTCTGCATATTCCCCTGAGCTCTTAATCACTTAGCTCTTTTAAGAGCTTGTTCCAGATACGCTCTCCTGGAGGAGAGGTCTTCCCCACACGGTCCTGGAGGACAGAAGCCGATCCAGGGTGGAAGGAAGACGGCGCAGCTCCAGTTAAGCTACGGCGGTTGTGGAGTCTGCGGTGGTTGTGGTGTCGTCTGCAGTGCTTGGAGTCCTCTGAGAGCGCTAGGAGCATCCATCAACGGAGGGTACTCGGTCGGAGTACACGGAGCTCCGTTACATTGGTGGCAGCGGTGGGATGGCGTCCTAGTGCGAGGAGAAGCAGCTCAGAGACACCGGTAACGTGTGGAGTTGTGCAGCGTCCCTATCTTCAGCAACATAATGGAACCAGCAGTGGCTACAGCAAGCATGGCGTATAGCTACTCCGTACTAGAGTTTGGCACGATGGTAGGGTTGTGCCTGAAGTTTTACGGACCCAATCCAGAGGAGAAATACGTGCGGTTCGTGTGGGACATGGTGACCCGGAACCTACAACACAGGGCGTTGAGGGAAGGCCAGTGGGCACGTTGGGAGAAACTCCAGCCACAGGTAGAGTGGGACGAGGAAGAAACCGAAGTGGCCAGTGGAGATGGGACCGAGGTCTCTCTACCGGCCCTACAGGGATGCTGGGCACCCGGCCCAGATCCCCAGCGGCAGTATGTTTTACAGGGAGGGGAGACAGTCGGTCTCACTCCTCAGCGGCAGAATGGGTTATTGGAGGAAGAGACAACCGGTCTCCCTCCCCAACAGCAACCAGAGGTACCCGAGGTAGAGGACCTCATAGACTGGTCCTGGGAGGACCCCCTGCAGGCAGGTGGAGATGGGACCGAGATCTCTCCACCGGCCCTACAGGGATGCTGGGCAACCGGCCCAGATCCCCAACTAGAGCTGGAGTTACAGAAAGTGGAGAGCATCGACCTCCCCCCCCAGCAGCAGGACAATGTATTGGGAGGAGAGACAGTCAGTCTCCCTCCACAAAGGCGGAAAGTATGTATGGGAGAGGAGCTTGCTACCACCTCTCCCCAGCAGCGGATCATTGATGTGCAGGGAATAGGGAGCCCAGTCTCCTTTCCCCAGCAGCAGGGCACTGTATTGGGAGGAGAGACAGTCGGTCTCCCTCCACAAAGGCGGAAAGTATGTATGGGAGAGGAGATTGTTACCACCTCTCCCCAGCGGCGGATCATTAATGTACAGGTAATAGAGAGCCCAGTCTCCATTCCCCAGCGGCAGAGTGTTCTAATGGGAGAGGAGCTGGTTACCACCTCTCCCCAGCGGCAGCTTAATGTACCAGGGGGAGACTGTAAGCCCCACACCTGTGCAGATGGGACCGTGGTCTCTGCACTTCCAGCACAGGGGGTAGGGACGGTCGGTCCTGCCCCCCCACAACAGGGCTGTTTAGCCAAAGGGGAGACAGTCTGTCTCCAGCAGCAGAGCTGTGTAACTAAAGGGGAGACAGTCGGTCTCCAGCAGCAGAGTTGTGTAACTCAAGGGGAGACAGTCGGTCTCCAGCAGCAGAGCGGTGTAACTCAAGGGGAGACAGTCGGTCTCCAGCAGCAGAGCGGTGTATTTAAAGGGGAGACAGTCGGTCTCCAGCAACCAGGCTCCAACCAGACTACTCCCGTGGTAGTGCTGGCAACAGGACAGAGTACCGCTGGTCTCTGCCCCCTCAGCAACCTACCAAGGCAGCCTACCAGTCCCCCACACAGCCGTGGTGAGGCACCTGAACCTGGACAAGATTCTCCCTCACCCAGGTGTAGTAACGGTTTATTGTGGGTGGGCTGCTCTGCTGTTTCTGTCTTGTGGGTGGGCTGCTGGACTAACAAGGGCACTGACCGGCAGGAGGTCAAGTACCCTGTTAGTCTGGGGGGTAAAGGGGAGAAGTGTGGCGAAACCGACCTCGCCACGTGTCCTTGGAGGGGGCTGATTGCCCGCCTCTTGCCTTTGGACTATGGACCAGACTTTATGGGAATGTGATACCCCAGATAGCCATACCATGGAGCCTATTCATATAATGAAAGACTATGGGAAAGACTTTAGCTCCATGGCAATTGTACTGTGTGAGTAGGATCTGCGCGCTATTCGGTAGTTTTGTGCGTGCAGATCCCAACTATCTGGGGATAGGTGAAATGTCTGTGTGTTATGTGTAAATGTGACTTTATGTATTTTAAAGTGTTTTATGTTGTTTTGCAACCATGTGGTTAATGGAGTCTGCCTTTAGTCCTGGGTAATTGGATTACTTCTCCAATTAACTCCAGGGCAGAAGGGAGGAAACCAGGGTGCATTGTGGGGATGTTTTTCTGCCAGCCAGAAAGGGACAAAATATACTTTTAGTAACTTTTGAACCCCTGGTCTGATCCATGCCATTTTTTAATATGTTGTTCCCCTGAATGGATTGATTGTGGATATGTATTTTTATGTGAATGTGATGTATGGTTTTAAAGTTATGAAAGTTGTGTAAAAGTATATTTTACACTGTATGCATAATGGGATTATGTGTCACACTAAGGGGAGGGGATGTGTGGGAGGTAACATCTATGTCATTGGTTCTTTTATGCCTCCCCCTGGGTGTGGCCTGTATGTGTGAGTTGGAAATAAAAGCCAGGCTGGATGAGCCAGTCCAGAGTTCCTGTTTTACCCTCAACTTGAGTCCTGTGTCTTATTGGGGGAATCTGCTACAAGGGATTGCTATGCTAGGCATATTCCCTTGCTATAATCACTGAGCTCTTGTAAGAGCTTGTTCCTGCTTCGTTCTGAAGGGAGATAGCTGCAGCCTGCGGTGCTTATGGTGTCTGGTGGAGTGCTTGGAGTCCTCTGGAAGCGCTAGGAGCATCTTTCAACGGAGGTACCCAGTCGGGGTGCCAGTGGATCCGTTACATTGGTGGCAGCGGTGGGATGGCGTCCTAGTGCGAGGAGAAGCAGCTCAGAGACACTGGTAACGTTTGGAGTTACAATTGAGGGCAACGCTAGCCATTGGGCAGCGCCCCTGGCTACAACAGGATGGCTTCCCTAGGGCGAGGAACAGCATCCTGGGAACACCCAGCAAAACTGGACTATTGGTATAGTCACGTACAGTTTGACGCTATGCTGAAGCGGCGGTTGGATATCTACGGGTCCCTTCTAACCGAGGAAATGGTACCAAGAATAAGGAGAGAGCTGGCGGAGTATCTGCAGATGGAAGCAGAATATCGGGCATTGAGGGCAAAGTATTCCGTCCCTGCGCCCCAACAACAGCGTGAGTTACAGGGGGCCGAAGGGGCCGTCCTTCCCCCCCAGCAGCCGTGTGTCCTACAGAGAGCAGAGACAGTTGGTCCCTCTCTACAGCAACAGGACCATGGTAAGGGAGTGGAGACAGGCGGTCTCCCTCTCCAGCGGCAGTGTGTACCCCAGGGGGCCGAAGGTGCCGTCCTTCCCCCCCAGCAGCAGTATGTCCTACAGAGAGCAGAGACAGTTGGTCCCTCTCTACAGCAACAGGACCATGGTAAGGGAGCGGAGACAGGCGGTCTCCCTCTCCAGCGGCAGTGTGTACCCCAGGGGGCCGAAGGTGCCGTCCTTTCCCCCCAGCAGCAGTGTGTCCTACAGAGAGCAGAGACCGTTGGTCCCTCTCTACAGCAACAGGACCATGGTAAGGGAGCGGAGACAGGCGGTCTCCCTCTCCAGCGGCAGTGTGTACCCCAGGGGGCCGAAGGTGCCGTCCTTTCCCCCCAGCAGCAGTGTGTCCTACAGAGAGCAGAGACAGTTGGTCCCTCTCTACAGCAACAGGACCATGGTAAGGGAGTGGAGACAGGCGGTCTCCCTCTCCAGCGGCAGCCTGTGTTTCCAGGAAAGGAGCACAGCACCCCCTCTCCCCAGCGGCAGCTTCCCCCAACAAGGGGAGACACCAATCCTCCAGACGGCGCAGATGGGACCGTGGTCTCTGTGCCTGACCTACAGGGATGCTGGACAGCCTTTCCAGATCCCCAACTACCCTCACCGGGACACCCAGAGGAGGGGGTAAGTACAAATTCCCCTCCCCAGCTAACTCCTAGCGTGGCACCAGGGTTAACGGAGGCGATGCTAACCCCTCCTGACGTCCATGTTCCCTTGACTACTGAGCCGGACTATGGTCTCAGTACCCCAGCGGAAGAGCTGGCAGCTGGACAGAGCGCAGTCGGCCTCTGCCCTACCTTTGTCCCTGGTCCAGAGCCTGATGTCCTGCAGGCTACCCCAGCGGAAGAGCTGGCAGCTGGACAGAGCGCAGTCGGCCTCTGCCCTACCTTTGTCCCTGATCCAGAGCCTGATGTCCTGCAGGCTACCCCAGCAGAAGAGCTGGCATCTGGGCAGAGTGCAGTTGGCCTCTGCCCTTCAAGTACCCTCAGCATGTGGCCTCATTACCACAGCCAAATACCCAGGTGCAGTAACTGTGTGTTGGGGGTAGGCTGTTCCTGTACTTTGATGTTGTGGGGGGGCCACTCGGACATCTGTTTATTGTGGGTTGGTGGATCGACTAACGGAGGCACTGACCGACAGAAGGTCAGGTGCCTGGTTAGTCTTCCCCCCAAAGGGGAGATGTGTGACGAAGTGCCCTTCGCCACTTTGTCCTGGAGAGGCCTGCTTGCCCGCCTCCTCCCCTGCGACTATGGTCCTGGACTATATTGCACTGCAAACCCTGTATTCCGGCATATGGACTTGTATTAGACTGTCTTTTTCCCTTTATCTATGCTGTAGGTTTGGACTGCTAATATAACCTAACAGCCAGGGGATTTAGGCGAATATAGTGCATGAGAATGCCATTACTGGAGAATACAGCCGTTCGCATGATTTCATGCGAATTCTTTGTGCTCTGAATAGGTGGCCGCCATTTCGGGACTTTCCACGTGTTCGCGGCCATCTTGTGTGCGAACAGCGGTGTTTGCCTGTAACCGCATGGAACTGAAAACGGATACGCAAACAGGCGAACACCGCTGAATCCTCCAGACCTCCATAAGTTCGTACGGAAACTACCGAACGTCCCCTCGTTCGGTAGTTATATGCAATCATCTATGGGGATTCCAGCGAACCCCGCGATTCGCATGGATGGCCAGAGTATCATACCTTTTTACCGTGCGAACGGAGACCGACCGCAAGGCCAAAACTCATGGAACTAATTTCGGCTAGTTGGTCTGTGCGGTCGGTCAAAACTTTGGAACGTTGTATCTCCCGAACTGTACATCCGAATGGGGTGATTTTTGGATATATTGTCCCCCTGAAGGAGAGCTATCCAGCGCTACCGGATTTAAAGCTGTACCCCCTGTTTTTGGGGTACATCCAGAACTGGTGGAAAAATGTGGACATTTTAATTGGGTTATGTAGTTATCTGAGGGGAGGAGACGTGGGGGTGTTACCATCTGTATTATTGGTTGTTTTCATCCTCCCCCTGGGAGTGTTCTGTGTGTATCTATTTCTAATAAAAAGCAGGCTGGGTGTTCCAGTCCTGAGACCTCTTCTGACCCTCAATACGTAGCCGTGTCTCGTTATTGGAGGGAACTGCTATATCACACTGGGGATTGCTATGCTCTGCATATTCCCCTGAGCTCTTAATCACTTAGCTCTTTTAAGAGCTTGTTCCAGATACGCTCTCCTGGAGGAGAGGTCTTCCCCACACGGTCCTGGAGGACAGAAGCCGATCCAGGGTGGAAGGAAGACGGCGCAGCTCCAGTTAAGCTACGGCGGTTGTGGAGTCTGCGGTGGTTGTGGTGTCGTCTGCAGTGCTTGGAGTCCTCTGAGAGCGCTAGGAGCATCCATCAACGGAGGGTACTCGGTCGGAGTACACGGAGCTCCGTTACACCTTAATTTTAATTAGTTCCTGTCTAAATTAGGGATAGGGGAGGAGCTACCCATTGTTGTGCTGCCATGGATATGGCCAGGAAATTAGATTTATTTGTGGGCTATTTCTATGTCATTTGATCCTGTGGAAGGTCCCTGCGTGGACCGAAACGTTGATCTCTCTCATTTTATGGAATAAAGAAACTTTTTTTTCATTCAAAGACCGTGAGTGCAGCCCTGGATTTCCTTCTTTCTCTATGTGTGTGTGTGTATGTGTGTGTGTGTGTGTATGTGTGTGTGTGTGTGTGTGTGTGTATGTGTGTGTGTGTGTGTATGTGTGTATGTGTGTATGTGTGTATGTGTGTATGTGTGTATGTGTGTGTGTGTGTGTGTGTGTGTGTGTGTGTGTATGTGTGTATGTGTGTGTGTGTGTGTGTGTGTATGTGTATGTGTATGTGTATGTGTATGTGTATGTATATATATATATATATATATATATATAGTGTAAAAGTGGCATTGTGGTTGATGGAAGATACATCAGGCCTGATTTGCTAAACTGCAACCTGAGAATTTTCAGTTAAATGCCCCAGGGAAGATGTTCGTGTTTGCAATCTACATTGCTGAGGTTCTGCAAAACATAGTATGGGTCCATGGGGCAGAGTATTTGGAGAGTAGGGTGGGCCAATGCTCCAACAGCATTAGTTGCTGTGTAACAAACCACAATTTAGATCTGACTTAAGAGTTAACTAGCAAACAAAATATACACAAGGTGTATAGTTGTGTAGGCGCTTCCAACTTAAAATAGACATTAAAAGTAAGTGTGACAGAAAGGTGTAATCCCTTAACACCTAAAGGTAAAGTGAAACAATTAAAATAATTCACACCCACTTAGAAAAATATACAGAGTAAAAAGGATATACCACCTATTGCAGATATAGATATGGTGGTTACATCTGTGAAACAAATGAGACATACGTAGTGTTTTCCATATAGGTAAAAACAAACAATTGTATCATATGAAGATTGAACTCACAAGGATGGAGCCTAAGAGGCTCTATGTACTTCGCTCTCGGGTGCCTATTCAGGCTTTCGATAATTTTCAGTTGAAGACCCAGACTCCATGAATTCAAGAGTAAATAAGGGTTTATTAATTGATGAAATATTATATTAAAATATTAATAATATAGGACAAAAATAGGCAGATATATGTATAAAATACAGCGTGGTATGGTACTGCAATAATGGCCAAAATTAAAAGCAGCAAAGCACCACAGCATATACACAAAATAACAATACCGCCAAATGAAAGTCCCAGTAAAAAGTCCAGTAAAGTGCAAACGCGTTTCAGCCCTAGATAGGGCCTTCCTCAGTGCTAAATTCCTGGAGAACCTTCAGGGCTTAAGTAGCCCCCTTGATAAGTCCAACTGCATCCAGCTGTGCTTCAGAAATCCCGCCAGCCATCTCACTTCCGGTTTTGGAAAAAAAACAAAAAAAACCCACTTTTTTTATTAAAAAAACATGTGACTTCCGGTTGGATGCGGTCATGTGATGTATTTGTGTTCCACCATGCGTTCCACACTCTGGCATGGTGGAATTGTTAAGAGTTAACTAAATTGACACTTACCTGTAGCTAGTCAATTAGTAGACAGACCTTTAAATGAAGAGGGCAGCCTGCTGCAGAGTGAGGGAGAAAAAGACAGCTAGGAGAGTGAATGACAACTGTGTTCATTGCAAAGGCATTTCTTTTGTTTGGAAAATTGGTAAGTGGAAAAGCCACCCAATTGCAGATAGCAATTTCCTGTCTAGTAAGAGCTCAAGTAAGAGCAAAAGTAAGAGCAAGGGATTTTTGTTTGTTTTTGTTATTATTTAAAGCACCTGTTTTCTTATTGAATAAAGAAAAAAAAAGGAAAATCGAGCTGACTGTGTCCTGGACTTTATATACCCTAGAAGGCGGTGGGTACTGCAAGATCTGTGACAGCCCTACCTGTAAAAGAGGTGGTTTGTTACATATGGTGGAGAATGCGGGCAACCACGTAAGCCTGAGGGTAGGAGTCAGTTAAAGCTCAACATGGAGGATGTTATCAAGGCTCTGATCCAGTCCACCTCTGTGCAACAGGAGACTAACAGGAGAGCTGCAGAAAACAGTGCAGCCCTGCAGCAACTGGTGCTGGCCCAGGCAGAGGGTGCTAAAGTCCTGGCCAAAACACAAATAGAGTGCACAGAGTCCTTGGTGAAACAGCTTGTTGTGACACAAGCAGAGATGTTTAAAGTAGCCCGTGAGGAGCAGCAATAAGTCACCCAGGGGCTACAACAGGAAATCCGAGCTCTCTCTGGAAAATTGAATGGAGATCCTGATGGAGGATACCAGGGTCAGCCAAAGGCGATTCGGGCGAGCCACTATCTTCAGAAAATGACCACATCCGATGATGTAGAGGCGTACCTTCTGGCATTTGAGCGCACTGCTGAGAGAGAGGGATGGCCGGCTGGTGAGTGGGCAAGCATACTGGCACCGTTCCTAAGTGGAGAACCACAGAAAGCATATTATGACCTAGAACCAGCCGAGGCAAGTAACTACAGCAAATTGAAAGCAGAAATCTTGGCACGACTGGGTGTAACCTCTGCAGTACGTGCCCAAAGGTTCCACTCATGGTCATATTCTTCAGACAAAGCCGCACGCTCCCAAATGTTTGACCTCATACACCTTGCACGGAAATGGCTACAACCTGAAATCCATTCAACTAGCCACATTGTGGAATCCTTAGTTATGGACCGGTTTTTGCGTGGTTTACCAGCTGCCCTACGTCTCTGGGTCAGCCAAAGTGACCCCCATACCGCTGACCAACGGATTGCCTTGGTAGAAAGATATGTGGCTGCAGGAGAACTGCTATGTCCTACTTCAAAGGAAAACCCACGCAATCCTAAGCCCCATGATTCGGCAAGACCTGGTAAGACTGTTCAAGGTTTAAGGGGAGCTGAAGAGCGGCAGCTCTACACACAAAACACCAGGGGGGCATCCAGGTCTAATAGGCCTGGGATAGGAACTGATTGGTGGACAGATTTCATTGTCAAATGTTTCAGGTGCAAAGAGGCTGGTCATATGGCCAAAGACTGTCCATTGGGGGATGAACCGATGGAATGCAATATGGGCAAAGATGAGGGAGCCCATTCATGTTTGTTTAACTGTTATGGTACTGTTACCAATGACTATGATGATAACCCGCATAAATGCTGTGTGACTGTGAACGGGAAAATGTCTAAAGCATTACTTGATTCAGGCAGTATGGTAACGTTGGTAACAGAGTCTATAATACCTTGGGTAAAACCCGATCATGTACAGAAAATAGGCATTATCTGTGTTCACGGTGATAAAAAAAAGAATACCCCACTGCGGAAGTAAATATTGGAACCCAGTATGGGGATTTAAAGTACCGAGTGGGTGTTGTACCTAGATTGGCCCATGAGGTAGTGATTGGTAGAGACTTTCCTCATTTTCTAGAATTATGGGCAGCTGTACAAAGGGAACAAAATTTATCAGAAATTAGTCAATCGGCCGAGGATAATGTGTTCCCTTTTTCCGATATTGACTTGGGTTTTGACCACTGTGACGTAAAAATAAGAAAAAGGAGAAAGTACTGCCCTAAACCAGTATTAATAGGAGATAACCCAGCTCAAACTAGTGAGGAGCCTACTAATACTACAGACAAGGATAAGGACCTAATTGATATTGGAATTAGTGCAGGTAATTTTAAAAGTGCTCAGTGGGAAGATCCCACTTTAGTGACAGCTAGAAATGATATTAAAGTTGTAAACGGGGTTGCTAATCAGCCAGGAGAAGAACTACCGTTCCCCTATTTTGAAGTACAAAATGACCTAATGTACCGTGTAGAAAAAAGGGATTCAGACATCATTAAGCAGCTGTTAGTTCCTCAGACTTACCAAAATATAGTACTAAAGTTGGCTCACAGCCACGTATTAGGGGGACATTTGGGAGTCGAAAAGACTAGAGAGAGAGTCCTTAGAAGGTTTTACTGGCCTGGAGTGTTTACTGCTATTACAAACTATTGCTCTTCGTGCCCAGAGTGCCAGTACAGGGCTCCTTTCAAGACTTTTCGTAGTCCACTTGTACCCTTACCCATAATTGATGTGCCTTTTGAAAGGATCGCTATGGACTTAGTGGGGCCACTGGTAAGGTCTGCTAGGGAACACCAATATATATTAGTCATCTTGGACTATGCAACTCGCTACCCTGAGGCCATTCCCTTGCGTAATACCTCTTCAAAGGTAATAGCTAAGGAACTTATGTTGATGTTCAGTAGGGTGGGTATCCCTAAAGAAATCCTGACAGATCAGGGGACCCCGTTCATGTCCAAAGTCACAAAAGAGTTGTGCAGGCTCTTGCAGTTTAAACATCTTAAGACCTCAGTATATCACCCACAGACTGATTGTTTAGTAGAGAGGTTCAACAAAACCCTTAAGAGTATGCTACGCAAGGTAATTGATGCAGATGGAAGGAACTGGGATTTTTTTATTGCCATATCTACTGTTTTCCATTAGGGAAGTTCCACAGGCCTCCACGGGCTTCTCTCCTTTTGAATTGTTATACGGAAGACATCCCAGGGGAATATTAGATATTGCTAAGGAGACCTGGGAACAGGAGACTACTCCCCACAGGAGTGTAATTGAGCATATAGCTCAAATGCAGGATAGAATGGCCACCATCATGCCTATTGTCAGGGAACACATGCTGGAAGCCCAGCAGGCTCAGAAAAGCAGCTATAACCGTAATGCTAGAGTCAGAGTGTTCCAACCTGGAGACAGGGTATTGGTTCTGGTCCCTACTGTAGAGAATAAGTTCCTTGCGACTTGGCATGGACCCTATGAAATAATAGAAAAAGTGAGTGATGTAATTATAAAGTCAGACAACCAGGGAGAAGAAAGCCTGAACAGTTGTATCATATAAATCTGTTAAAGCCATGGAAGGACAGGGAGATCCTGATTGCTTTAAAACCTTCAGACCCCCCTATAGTAGAGCCAGAGGTGAACGTATCTGAGACTCTGTCTGTGCATCAAAAGCAAGAGGTCAGAGAAGGCCTTCGATCGGGTGGGATGGAAATACCTATTCCGCGCCCTCGCACACATGGGACTGGGACCGGGAATTCGGGGGTGGATAGAAGCGCTATACTCGCAACCCTCAGCACAGGTCATAGTGAACGGTGCCCTGTCGGAGCCGTTTGACATACAAAACGGCACGCGGCAGGGATGCCCCCTGTCCCCGATCCTATTCGTCCTGGCCCTGGAACCGCTTCTGGTGGCCGTCAGGAACAACCCAGACATACAAGGGATGCAACTAGGGACGACGCATCACAAAATTGCAGCGTACGCAGATGACCTATTATTTTACGTGACCAACCCAGAAATATCCCTCCCTAACATACTGCGAGCACTACAGGAATTCGGTCAACTTTCCAACCTTAAAATAAACTTGAGCAAGTCCTACATACTTAATGTTTCCATCCCGGAAGGCAGAGCGGAACCATTACGTCAAAGTTACTCCTTTAACTGGGCGACCCAAAAAATTAAATACCTAGGTATCTGGCTAACGAAAAGGGAAGGGGACATGTTCAGGGAAAACTTCACCACCCTGCAGAAAAAAATGCAAACGGACATGCAAGAGTGGGCCTTTCCACACATCTCCTGGCTGGGCAGGATACAGGTAGTGAAAATGAACTTCCTCCCACGCCTCCTTTATCTATTCCAAACCATCCCCATAGCAATCCCAGGCCCCTTTTTCACCTCGCTGCGCACGGCCCTGGGACACTACGTTTGGGGCGGCAAGCAACCCAGACTCCGCCATGCACTACTAACACAACCCAAAGACAAGGGTGGACTGGCTCTACCAGATTTCACTCTCTACTATAGGGCATGTCACTTTTTGCGGATACTGGAGTGGTCGAAGGCAGGGAACCACAAATTATGGAAGCAGGCAGAGGAACACGTAGCAGGCATACAGATCGCAGTCTTGCCATGGCTGCCTCCGGAGGCCTCCACAGGGAACGCGAAACAGTCCCCATACACCAGAGCAACCCTAGAGGTATGGAACCGCACAAAAGGGAGACACTGTCTAACCACACACCCGACCCCCCTATTACCACTCACGTACAATTCGACCTTCCCACCGGGCCTAGATCCAAAAGCATTCAAGGACCTAATACACGACCCAATACCTAGATTACTACACGTACACGCGGCAGAAGGCATCAAGACACTAGAGGACCTGCAGGGAACCGCAGAACACACCCTCTTGACGCGACTGAAATATAGACAGATCTGCAGCTATATAGCCTCACTCCCCCAAGGGCCGATATTGACCAGGGCGCCCACCGCCTTTGAGAAACTCTGTCTAGACCCACACCCGCTGGCACACGGGGTTTCCGCCCTATACACCCTCCTACTAGCACTCACACCTACAGAACAACCGAGATTCTACGGGAAATGGGAGACGGCACTAGGCCACACACTGGAAAAGGCAGACTGGGAGAAAATATGTTACCTTACCCACCACTGCTCCTGCTTTAGTAAAACGCAAGAGACGGCCTATAAGCTGCTGACACAGTGGTATCATACACCCGAGAAACTACACATGAGAATCCCATCGCAATCCCCCCAGTGCTGGCGATGTGAGGAGAAAGAAGGCTCCCTCTTACACATATGGTGGGAATGCAAAAAAATAACCCCATACTGGGAGGCCATACACAAAATACTGCAACGATTCACGGACGACCCACCACCATTCAACCCAGCAGCCATGCTGCTACATCACACCACAACCCCCAGATCCGCCTACAAGAAATCGCTCACAATACGCATTTTAAACACAGCCAAGGCACTGATACCACAGTTCTGGAAACAAAGAGACACCCCTCCCCTAAAAACATGGTTTGCACAGATGGAGGAACTGAGATCCCTAGAAGAACTTCACCACACCGCTAACGATTCATTCCAAAAATACTTAAACACATGGACACATTGGATCCTCCAGACATCCAAACCAGACTTCACGGTAACGATACAAGACACACTTCTAGCCAACACATAGACAACCCCGGGGGGGACACGGCCTCTAAACAGGGGGGTTCCCGGTAACACGGCTGAGTCAGGGCTGGGGCCCCCACCCCTTGCCGGGACACTCATAGGGAGTTCAGACATATGAACAAAACAACACAAGCGAACTGGCAGAGGACAGACAGGAGGTGGGATTCTAGATACGCTTACAGACAACCCCACAGGGGAACAGGTGAGATAGTGGGGGACGTATGTGAACCCACTCATCGGACACCCACTAGCTTGCACGAGACCCCTAAGAACGAGAGAAGGGCTCATGCGGGACCCCAAGCAGATGGAAGGCGAAAACACCAGCATGCCCCAACGGGAACTGGATCGGGGGACATCGGGGCTGCGGCTGCTGCGGGGCCTTCCCCACACACACACGTACCCCCACATAAAACACGAACACACACACAACCAGCACCAGGAACAACACCGGAGACACAAGGACACGATTCATGACACATGAGATCGGGATATATCCCAATAGAAACCATGACTATGTGTAAAGAGGATAAGATGTATAATGCAATTGAGGCCTGCGTGCCAAAAAGCTATTCATGTGACCATGGACCTGCGAGCCCACAGTAAATCAAAAAGAAGTACCTACTCACACATATCTCAACATCCTCAACCTTTTACTGATAATGGTTCTGTTTATCTTTACTTCATATGTTGCTGTATATTGAACGTGCAAAATGCTGACATGTTAAACCAAATAAAATCTCAATAAAAACGAAATTTACAAAAAAAAAAAAAAAAGCAAGAGGTCAGAGATTTCATCAGAAGAAATAGGGATGTTTTCTCGGTAGTTCCAGGAAAGACTAAAGTGATCAAACATGACATAATAACCGAACCGGGGAAAAGAGTTAATCTCAAGCCCTATAGAATTCCTGAGGCCCGGAGGGAGGTTATAAACTTAGAAGTTGAGAGCATGTTAAAACTTGGAGTCATTGAAGAATCCCAGAGTAACTGGAGTAGTCCTATTGTATTGGTGCCAAAACCTGATGGCACATGGAGGTTCTGTAATGACTACCGCAAGTTAAATGCCATCTCAAAATTTGATGCCTACCCAATGCCCAGAGTTGATGAGTTAATAGAAAGACTGGGTAAAGCTCGTTATCTAACAACCCTGGACTTAACCAAGGGTTACTGGCAGGTCCCTCTCACCGAAAGAGCCAAAGAAAAGACAGCCTTTTCAACACCCAGTGGCCTATTTCAGTACACTGTATTGCCATTTGGGTTACATGGGGCACCTGCCACATTCCAACGAATGATGGACAGAATTCTTAGACCTCATGTTCGTTATGCTGCGGCATATTTGGACGATGTCGTCATCCACAGTACAGACTGGGAATCCCACCTCCCCAAAGTTCAAGCGGTGCTTGATGCCGTCCGCTCAGCGGGCTCAACTGCCAACCCTTCCAAGTGTACAATTGGTTTAGAGGAAGCAAAGTACTTAGGTTATTCTATTGGGAGGGGTTTGGTTAAACCACAGGAAGCCAAAGTAGAAGCCATACAAAAATGGCCACCGCCCCTTACAAAGAAACAAGTAAAGGCATTTTTGGGTTTAATTGGATATTATAGGCGGTTCATCCCAGATTTTGCTACCCTGGCTGCACCTCTAACAGACCTTATTAAAGCCAAATCCCCGGTCATAGTTAGGTGGTGCCCTGAGGCGGAAGAGGCTTTTAAGAGTCTGAAGGAAGCTATCTGTAGCCACCCTGTCTTGGTGACCCCAGATTTTTCCAGGGACTTTATAGTTCAGACAGATGCTTCTGATATTGGCTTGGGGGCTGTTCTTTCACAGGAATACCAGGGTGAAGAACACCCTATATTTTTTTTGAGCAGGAAGTTAAACCCACACGAGAAGAACTACTTTATTGTTGTTAAAGAGTGTCTTGCCATTAAGTGGGCATTAGACTCTCTAAAATACTACCTGCTGGGCAGAAAGTTCCGCTTGATAACGGACCATGTTCCTCTGACATGGATGTATCAGAACAAAGAAAATAACTCCAGAGTAACCAGGTGTTTTTTGAGTTTACAATCTTTTAATTTCACTGTGGAACACAGGGCTGGTCTGCGACAGGGTAATGCTGATGGGCTGTCGAGGGTACACTCTCTGATTTCCACGGTCGCTCAAACCAATAGGTATGAGCTGGGGGGGAGGATATGTGAGCGTAAAAGTGGCATTGTGGTTGATGGAAGATACATCAGGCCTGATTTGCTAAACTGCAACCTGAGAATTTTCAGTTAAATGCCCCAGGGAAGATGTTAGTGTTTGCAATCTACATTGCTGAGGTTCTGCAAAACATGGTATGGGTCCATGGGGCGGAGTATTTGGAGAGTAGGGTGGGCCAATGCTCCAACAGCATTAGTTGCTGTGTAACAAACCACAATTTAGATCTGACTTAAGAGTTAACTAAATTGACACTCACCTGTAGCTAGTCAATTAGTAGACAGACCTTTAAATGAAGAGGGCAGCCTGCAGAGTGAGGGAGAAAAAGACAGCTAGGAGAGTGAATGACAACTGTGTTCATTGCAAAGGCATTTCTTTTGTTTGCAAAATTGGTAAGTGGAAAAGCCACCCAATTGCAGATAGCAATTTCCTGTCTAGTAAGAGCTCAAGTAAGAGCTCAAGTAAGAGCAAGGAATTTTTGTTTGTTTTTGTTATTATTTAAAGCACCTGTTTTCTTATTGAATAAAGAAAAAAAAAGGAAAATCGAGCTGACTGTGTCCTGGACTTTATATACCCTAGAAGGCGGTGGGTACTGCAAGATCTGTGACAGCCCTACCTGTAAAAGAGGTGGTTTGTTACAATATAATATATATATATATATATATATACATATATATATATACACACACACACACATACACACACACACACACACACACACACACACACACACACACTGCATCCCCTATACACACACACGCATTACATTACGCCATAAACACAACACGACTAAAGCCGACCTTATTACACAATACCACACCACAATCAGCTCACTCTACACATACGCAATCCCACAAGCAGACTCCAAACATATGCACAATACCCTTTTCCTTTTGTCTCCTTGTATCCCATTTATAGAGACACCAGAGACAAGTTGCAAGAAAACACAGCGCAAGCATGTTTTTAAATTTGCTTGCACTGTGCAGAACAAATACAGGGCCTTTTTCTCAGGCTAGAGCTCTTCAGCAGAGCTCTGCCCTGGAAGAGCATTGACGCAACATGTTCACTTTGAGAGGTGGTGTGCTTGTTATTGGTGATGACAAAACACACCCTCTCTGCCCCGCCCCCTTCTTAGTGGGCCGCTGTGATCAAAAAATGCACAGGCCAAATTTTTTTTTCCCCCAGTCTGGCCCTGCCCAGACCCATTCTGATTGTTGCTACACACTTTCCTTAACAATTCATCCATTCCATCAACCATTTTTTCAGTGATTATATTCCAAGGCTCCTACCACAACAAGAGGACATAGTCTTAAATTAGAGGGACAAAGGTTTAAAAATAATATCAGGAAGTATTACTTTACTGAGAGGGTAGTGGATGCATGGAATAGCCTTCCAGCTGAAGTGGTAGAGGTTAACACAGTAAAGGAGTTTAAGCATGCGTGGGATAGGCATAAGGCTATCCTAACTATAAGATAAGGCCAGGGACTAATGAAAGTATTTAGAAAACTGGGCAGACTAGATGGGCCGAATGGTTCTTATCTGCCGTCACATTCTATGTTTCTATGTTTCTATGTTTCCTCCTCATCCATCTAAACAGCCCCAACGCTGTGATGATTTCAGTAGCCATTTTTTTCCAGATGAAATCCAAATTCTCCAGTTATAATTTTCCTCATGACCTCATGTGTTTTCTCCCAATTCACTGGTGTTTTCACCATTTCCATTAGGCTCATGGGTGTAGTAAT
Organism: Pelobates fuscus; assembly: GCF_036172605.1. Taxonomy (NCBI): domain Eukaryota; kingdom Metazoa; phylum Chordata; class Amphibia; order Anura; family Pelobatidae; genus Pelobates; species Pelobates fuscus. Next base: position 313,809,569 of record NC_086321.1, read on the forward strand.
GGTGAAGATGGGAGTCATTCCTCCCAGATAATTGTATGGGGAGTAAGGGAATGGTCATAATACACATATCAGAGGAGAGAAGAATGAACTAGCAAAACCGACTCAAGTGCGCAGAAAAAGGTAAAAAACATGCTGAGAGACATGAAAGAACAGCTGCAGGGGTAGAAGGATAATGTTAAGAGATAAACACAAAGAAAGTGGAAACATTAACCCCTTAACACCTTAAGGACTGAGCCAAATGTACAAGTTGTGAAAAAAACAAAACGTAAACAAAACCTGGCATTTGCGCTATATGTCTGTCCAACCGTAATTCACCTCTTTCATATTAAATGCACCCCCTCTTATTATATATCATTTTATTCAGGGGAAACAGGGCTTTCATTTAATATCAAATATTTAGCTATGAAACATAATTTAATATGAAAAGAATGGGAGAAAATAAAAACAATTGTTATTTTTTTAGTTCTACATGACATTTTAACTGTCAATGTCATAATACGGTTTGCTTTTACTGCAATAAAATACACATATTTGCATTCAGCAAAGTCTCACGTGTAAAACAGTACCCCCTATGTACAGGTTTTATGGTGTTTTGGGAAGTTACAGGGTCAAATATAGCGTGTTACATTTGAAATTGAAATTCGCCAGATTGGTTACGTTGCCTTTGAGACTGTATAGTAGCCCAGGAAATAAATTTACACCCATAATGGCATACCATTTGCAATAGTAGACAACCCAAGGTATTGCAAATGGGGTATGTCCAGTCTTTTTTAGTAGCCATTTGGTCACAAACACTGGCCAAAGTTAGCGTGAGTATTTGTTTGTGTGTGAAAAATGCAAAAAAAACGCCAATTTTGGCCAGTGTTTGTGACTAAGTGGCTACTAAAAAAGACTGGACATACCCCATTTGCAATACCTTGGGTTGTCTACTATTGCAAATAGTATGCCATCATAGGGGTCATTTTCATTCGTGGGCTACCATAGGGTCACAAAGGCAACGTAAGCAATCTGGCGAATTTTAGTGTGGAAAAAAATAAAACAAGCCTTATATTTGACGCTGTAACTTTTGAAAACATCATAAAACCTGTACATGAGGGGTACTGTTGTACTCGGGAGACTTTGCTGAACACAAATATTTGTGTTTTAAAACAGTAAAAAGTATTGCAGCAATAATATTGTCCGTGTAAGTGCTGTTTGTGCGTGAAAAATGCAAAAAATGTCTTTCCATTTAACTGGCGATATCATCGTTGTAATAAATTTTACTGTTTTGAAACACTAATATTTGTGTTCAGCGAAGTCTCCCGAGTAAAACAGTACCCCCCATGTACAGGTTTTAGGGGGTCTTGGAAAGTTATAGGGTTAAATATAGTGCTAGCAAATTAAATTCCCTTTACTTTCGGCATGGGTTGTCAGGCAGGTCCCGCTAATTGTAATTAATTAGGATACCTAATTATGTAAAAATATTACATAAATATATGTGTGTGTATATATACACACACACACACACACACACATAATTTTTTTAAAATATTTTTATTTATATATAGGTATATATAGTGATATATACGTATATATTTATGTATATAGATATATTATTTCGTTCTACGTGTATTTGATATGAATATATATATATATATATATATATATATATATATATTAATATCACAATACAGTTAGAACGAAATAACACACACACACACATATATATATATATATATTTTTTTTTTATTATTATTTTTGCGGATAACCACGACTGAAGCGGATGTAGACGGGCGCTATATCATAATATCTGGGGTCCTATATTCCCATACAATCCATCTGGTTAATGTTTATGCCCCCAACCGACCGGAACCGGAGTTCTGGAACACATTACTTGACAAAATCCAGAGACTGCCACGGGGTATGCTCCTCATGGGAGGGGACCTCAATGCGGTGTTGAGCCCGGCAGTGGATAGAAGCACCCATAGAGGCTTACCCAGATCACAGGGAGGAGGGGGACAGGACAGGCTGCTACACAATTTTATGACACAATCGGGATTGGTGGACGTGTGGAGAGCTCAGCACCCGAGTGAGGTCGATTACACATATTTCTCGGCCCCACATGGCACTTATTCAAGGATAGACCTTTTCTTGGCTAACGATTGCTGCCTTGCATGTACCACTGACTCGGCTGTGGGATCCATCACGTGGTCTGACCACGAGGAGGTCTCGCTTACCCTGGGGAATCTCTGTGCAGCATCACCTTGGACATGGAGACTAAACGCCTCCTTACTACGAGACCCCATGGTTCGAGAACAGATACAGGCGGAGATTATTGACTTCTTCAGTCGCAATGACACACCTGACGTAGGAGTACCCTCGGTTTGGGCAGCACATAAAACAGTAGTGAGGGGAGCCCTTATCCGCCTAGCAACGATGAAGAAAAGGCAAAAGACGACAACTTCAGAGAGACTTCTTAGGGAATTTAAGACTGCAGAGCAGAGACATCAGACCTGCCCGGACGGGGAGACACTGGGACGGGTGGAGGCCAAGCGACATGACATACGAGCATTGCTTGTAGATGACGTAGCACGATCACTGTCATGGTCTAAACGTTCCTTTTATGAAAAGGGGAACAAAATGGACATCCTGCTGGCCAGGACTCTACGGCCTCGACAGGGACGTACACATATCACGTACATACGACACACAGACTGATCAATAAAAACGACTCCAGGCGACATTGAAGGAGTCTTCCGCGATTTTTACAAAACACTATATACCACACACACCTACAGACGGACTGAGAAAGGACCAAGAGTCAGAACGTATCCACAGATTTCTGATGGATCTTGGCTTACCTCTCCGGAGAGGCGAGGGCCCAGTTAGCAGCGGAAATAACTGAAGAGGAAATAGACAGGGCGATCACAGAGCTAAAAGGGAATAAAGCACCGGGACCGGACGGTTTTGACGGGTCCTATTACAAGACGTTTCGGGAAGAGCTAGTACCACACTTGCTCAAACTATTTAACAACTTTAGGGAGGGAGGCGCGCCGAACCCGGACATGGCACTGGCATCCATCGTATTGCTTCCCAAGCCAGATAAGGACCCGTTGTTACCCAGTAGTTACAGACCCATATCTCTCATAAATCAGGACATGAAAATACTAGCCAAGATCCAAGCGGATAGACTTTCCCCACACCTGACTTCCCTAATAGACCCCGATCAAGTGGGCTTTATCCCTGGGAGGCAGTTATTTGAAAATACCCGTCGGAATATAGATCTCATATGGAAACAGGCAGTTACGAACACACCTACCCTGGCGGTCTCGATTGACGCTGAAAAAGCTTTCGACCGCGTCAATTGGCATTACATGTTTACAGTGTTGCAACATTTAGGGTTCCCTGCAGAATTCCTTACAGTGGTAAAGGCTATGTACAGCAATCTTAGAGCACAGGTCTGGATCTCGGGCGCACCCCCCTCTCCCTTCCCACTTTATAATGGCACCATTATGGCAGGGATGTCCACTCTCCCCGCTACTTTTTGTCATTTCGCTAGAACCCCTTCTACAGGCGCTCCGAAAGCACCCAGAGATTCAGGGGGTGCGGGTAGGAGGCCGGGAATTTGTAGCAGCAGCTTACGCTGATGACATACTTTTGACGCTCACGAGACCTATGGATTCTATGAGGGCACTGAGTGGGGTCTTAGACACATACGGGGAAATTTCAGACTTCAAAGCCAATATGGCAAAATCGAGCGCACTCCCCATAAGTATGCAAGCAGCAGACATAGATCAGATACGCAGGGCGCATCATATAAGGATAGAAACACACTCTCTCGGGGCGGAGCCTGACTGCCGAGGCAAGCAGACGCTTAATCCTGCAGCTCCGAGCGAAAAGCGAGAACCGCACTTAAATACCGCACAAATACCACTCCTATCACCCCCAAAGACAACTACACAAACGGGGGAATACTCCCAGCGTCATGGGGCGGAAGAATAAAAGACCGACGGCGGACAAACCTGCTCCGGGGCTAACAATTGGTGACATGTGGCGGCAAGCACGCTGCACGGGCGAATCCAACATGGCGGCTCTCCACGGAGGCTGCTCTGATTTCAACTCAGATGACTGCTCTGGGGACGCAGAGGACGATTACCCCCCCAGCTCCAGCCCCAAAGCAGAAGGGGAATCCTGCCAAACCAAGGGCTGATATGGATGCTGACCTGGTAACCACTGGGGTATTAAAAGCTCTGCTTGCAGACCTGCAGAAGAACATCCTCACGGACGTTACCGCTCTGATTTTCACAGTGAGAAGACGCCAGCGTCCATAGGAAAGCATTGAGAATTTCTATGGACTGGCTGAATGCGCGCGCGGCTCTTGCGCATTCAGCCGATAACGACTGAAGGAGGAGGAGAGTCCCCAGCGCCGAGGGAGCCCGGCGCTGGAGAAAGGTGAGTGTTTAACCCCCTTCAGCCCGGCGGGAGTGGGACCCTGAGGGTGGGGGCACCCTCAGGGCACTATAGTGCCAGGAAAAAGAGTTTGTTTTCCTGGCACTATAGTGGTCCTTTAAATGGCTGTGTCTCAAATGTGCCCCTTCAATGTCCGCATATACCTGGCAAAAGTACATATGGGGGTATTGCTGTGCTCAGACGACATAGCTGAGCAACATATTAAGTATTATACAGTCGTAGTACACATAAGGTTTGCAAAATACACAGTACAAACTCACTGTGTGTGTCAAAAATGCTGAAAAAAATGCTTATTACCACTACACTTGATACAAGCTAGCGGAAAAATGATCCCACGCTAAGGTTCAAAATATGCCTTTAAAAAATAACCTGGGATGTCTTTTTTAATAAATAGTATGCTTTTATGGGATAGTTGGAATATATAGCCTGCTAAAAAACTCCAAAGTGGGGTAACAACACAGTGTAAAAATTCAAAGTTTGAAAAAACCTGCAGTGTCTGAAATGTGCCCCTTCAACGTCCACATATACCTGGCAAATGTGCCCCTTCAACGTCCACATATACCTGGCAAAGGGGTATTGCTGTACTCAGACAACATAGCTGAGTAACATATAAAGTATTATAAAGCCATAGCACACATAAGGTTTGCAAAATATACAATACAAACTCACGGTGTCAAAAAGGCAAAAACAAAATGCCTATTACCACTACACATGATACAAGCTAACGGGAAAATGATCCCACGCTAAGGTTTGCAAAATATATTTTACAAACTCATGGAGTATGTCAAAAAGGCATAAAAAATGCTTATTACCACTACACTTGGTATAAGCTAGCGGAAAAATTATTTCACGCTAACGTTCAAAATTTGCCTTTTGAAATACCCTCGGGGGTCTTCTTTTAAAAAAAAAAAAAAAAAGTATGCCTTTTTGGGGTAGTTGGAAAAAGCAGCCTGCTAACATATTTAAAAATAGAATACAGATTCAAAGCTCCGGGCCTGAAAATCGAAATCCACCACCTTCAAGCTCCATCCAAGCCCAAAAGTGCCAGCCTCACCTGGGCACTGACTTAAGGAGCAGACACATGCCATTATTTTTTACGGCTCGCAAACCAATCTGCCCGCAATACCCGGCGGTCACCCAGGACTAGCGACCTGTGGAGCCCTGCGGGGCGTGCGCAGACTCGGGCCGACTGGGCCTACTACTCACCCGACCCAGAAACGACTCCCCCTGGGGCAGAGATGGGCCGTACGAGACTACAGACAGCGTCCACGGCTTAACAGCAGCAGCGAGCGGCCGCATATCTCCGGAGCTCCGGGTAAAGAAGCCTTTTTAAGCCTGTTCCCCACTACGAATCCCGTCAAACAAGTTGCCCAGGACCCCCACAGCCCCCCCGGACCAGATGGGGAAAAAAACAAAGAAAACGAAACCTGATAAACCCAGGTCTGGGGCGACAATTGGAGATCTGTGGCGGCAGGCCCAAGACGCACGCGGACCCAAAATGGCGTACCTCGGGGATGAGAGCTCCGACTTCTATGAAGACCTGCTATACGAACTGGTAGAGAGCGCTCTCCCTACCCCAATCCAGCAGCCTAAGCCCCACACAGCGTCCCCACAAACAGGCGCCGAAACAATATTAAAGTGCGGGGAGTCTCAGACAAAGTACCTGAAACTGAATTACCACACTTCGCGAGGCGCCTACTCTCAACCCTGCTGACACCAAAAACCGCCAAAACAGGAATGCTCACCAACTTGTTCAGGGTACCCCGGCCAACCAGAGCGCCACCCACTGCCTCCGGGGATGTTATACTCCAGTTCCAAACGAGCAGAGACAGGGCCGCGGTGCTGGCCGCCACAAAAGGGCAGACCCCATATCATTTTGAGGGGATGGACTTGACACTCTTCACAGATCTCTCGGCAAACACCCTAGCATGGAGACGCACCTTCCGCCCACTCACTACTCTTGCGACAACACGCTATTCAATACAGGTGGCGACCCTCCCGAGCTCTGTCCCGCACGGTGACGAGACGCTCACGATCCACGACCCACAAGACAGCGAGACTCTCCTCCAGAAATTGGGACTCCCAGCTGCAGCACTGACCCAAGAAGAACAGAACACAGGGCCCAGGAAAAGGCACACATGGAACCCGGCAGGGGCCCCCACATTTGTCCCAAGAACTTCTACACCGGACTCATATGCTCTAGCCACAACCTAGCTGCAGGACTGACCACAGAGGACACAACCTTTTGCATCTCTTCCTGAGCACACGACTAGATGTGCAAACTACACCTAGTACCATAGCCGCTGCCACTACAGTAAGATAGATACGACTCTGTCACTAATATTCAAATAACCGCATCAGTTCGCTCTATACAACTCAATGCCCATGAGCATACACACCCTCTTTGCAGCACATAACACACACGCAAACATGGCAAAACAACACCACACAGGGGACATGCACAGGCATACACACTGGCGGTAAATCTCAACCAGCTCTTAAGCTCAATAAAGACATCCAGCTGACCTAGGGTATCCTGCCACGGGTCACCTCTGGGCCAGATACTGGGACCTCAATCTAAGTAATCCACCCCAGCATTAGCCTGCCTCTAGGGCTCTTAAACTAGCCCACCCTAAGACGCACATCGCACTCAGCGGCCAACCTGAGCCTACTCTTACGGTAATAGGTAGTATAGGGTAACACTTACATACTAACACGATGAAACTACAACTAGCACTACCACACGTTCCATGTTTGCTATAGGTTTATATGGCCTCTCTTTTTTAATGCCACTTGAACACTCTTCTCACACGTATGGGATGTAGCCGCATACATTTTTGCCCGACCGAATAACCCATTCTAAATTGTTCGCCTACGACAACTTAAATGTTTTCTTGATCTAGAAATGTTTAATTAGCCTGTTAAGTACTAATACAAAAATGTGCAGTACTACCGCTAGCCAAGTACCAGTCTCTTATTATATGCTATTGCGTTACAATTGTACCTAATCTTGGGACACAACCTTTTCAGCTGTAGCTTGAAGCAATAAGCCGTAGCTCTGCCACCAGCCTCATTAAATGGAGACGATGAGCCACCCCCTTTTAGGCCGAAGGCCGCCTATGACCCTCACAACAAATCTCACTAGGACGCATTAACCCTTTCTTTGACTATGACAAACTACCACATTAGCACCGAAAACGCTACCAGGTAGTCGCACTGTTACACAAACCTTACAACACATACCACTTTGTTACATATATAGAATCTCACAGAAAAGCGATGTTATTTTCATGTCCTGTTATTTTAAACTGCAACTCTGCCATCCACGCTGCAAGCCCCCTAACATTAGAGGTCACCGACAGGCCACAGCCGAACTTATTCAGGCGTATCCTGATACTGCTCCTGTTTTGACTGTTTAAGTTTGTCCTATACATTATTCCTTTAGTATGCCTTCTACTACCTGCTTTTCTCGCCCAATATGTTGGACACAATTGCCTTGACCTGTTACAGTGTGACATTCAAACTAAAATGTTAAGCAGTTGCTCACCTTGCACTCACTGTGCATGCTCAAGTCAATATAGCCTCACAAGTAGTTTATTGTGTTTATATGTTGTTTCTTAAGTGCATTACCGCCACTGTTTAACATTGTTTTATTAATACAAATAAGGAGGTACTGCTAATAGTTACCAATCTACCAAGCTATGCCCACATATATGGTATACTGAACTCCTCAATGCATGTACTATTATTTCTATAACCTCAACATTCATAGCTCACGTACCTTTCTGTACTTTGTAGCCAGATACTGCTCTGTTTTAAACGTGTCCATGCAATCTCTACCATAGCATAGGCGACAACTGTTTAGTTAATCATGTTATATAAAAAAAAAAATGTGCAAACTGTCATGCCACTGTTTAACTTGTACGTAAACTGAACCACGCTGTTGTGGCGCTTATTGAAATACTGTAACCACCTGCACGACCAAAATAAAGAATAAAAAAAAAAAAAAAATAGAATACAGACCCATTAAAACTCTCCATGTAAATTCACACTTAAAAACCTGAACTTGTCACGTCTCTTTCACAGCACTGTAACTTTACAAAATAGTGTCTAGGTCATACATTGGGCTTATTGTTTTACTCAGAAGAGGTAACTGAGCATACTTAGGGGGAATTTATGACAGTGGCACTTATCAAATGTAAGAAATACCCAGAGAAAATGCAACATGTATGTAAAAATGTTGTATTTTTTTTTCTCACCACAAAATTTGATATAAATTGGTGAAAAAATGGTGGAAAGTTAAGGTATAATATATGCCTAATAACATACCCTGTAGTGTCTGCTTTCTAAAATGGAAGGCCTTTGTGGGGTTATTTGAACAGTCAAATGGCTATAATGCCACACAATCAGACATATGACCATCTATGAAAATTCCAACTATAGAAACTAAAATAGCATGGTCTCCTATATGGCATTGTAGCTTCACAGAATAGGGGCAAAGGTATACAATGGGGGTATCGTTGTACTCAGCAGATATAGCTGAACACAATATGGGGTTCTGTACAGGGATAGCACACACTAGGTTTACGAAATACACATTACAAAAACCTTGTTATATGTGTATATGTCAAAATAGAGAAGAAAACACAATTTTACTCCAATATTTAGCAGAGATTGGCGGTGAAATGGCTACGCAAAAAGTGTCAAACTAACCTTAGGTAAATAGCCTGTGAGGTCTACTTTATATAAATATATACTTTTGTGTGGCAATTATGTTTCCTGTAATGGGTATTCAAAACACGGAGGTAGCTTGTACGCAACATATATAAAATGTGTTTATACACATACTGACCTTTCACACAAATAGAACCCTGCATACACACAAATTATTCATTGCATTAAAAAAAAAAAAAAACATATAAACCATTAAATGCACATACTAAAACTTCATACAAATATATGACTGCATTAAATTACAAAATAAAATAATTGCACACACACTATATATTTATCTATATCCATCTCTCTATCACATGTGCACTACCATTTTAAACAAATTCAAACTGCAAAACTGCAGTTTAATGTAAGCTCATTGAGCAGGGCCCTCAACCCCTCTGTTCCTGAGCATCCAGTTGTCTGGTTACAGTTATGTGTCTGTTAATCCACCCATTGTACAGCGCTACGGCATTTGCTGGCGCTATATGAATAATAAAATAATAACAATGTATGCAATAAAAGTAAGTGATGGGAGATCAGATTTACTGATTTCAGATATTTTGATATTTTGCCTTCCTGCACCAGTAATTCTAATTTTAAAACTATAAAAGTGCAGTGTTTTACCTCTCTCCTCTTCAAAGTCTGGCATGGCAAGTTGCTTGTATCTATTACCCAACTCTCTCTTGGTCTTGCAGGGCTTTGTCTGTGATTCTGAAAAAGGCTTGTGCAATTTTGTTACATGTGCTTTCTGACTGACTCGATCAACTCCTTTCCGATTTGTTTTTGTGGTCTTATTCAGTGCTGGAACATGCAAAGTGCTTTCATTGCTCTGTTTACCAGCACATTTCTTCTTTGCAGAAACGTTCTTACCAATCTTGGCCTGTAACTGCCTCTGACAATGTCCGGCACTCTGTAACCTCCTTTTAGAGACTGGAGTGTCCATGTGAACTGAAGCAGAGTGCGTCAGTTTCTTTCTAGGTCTCCTTCTATCACTATCTTGTTCCTTATTAGTTATGGAATCTCGTTTCCGTTTTCTGCTTTTATTTTGAAGATGACAGGAAGAATTTATTGCAGACCGAGCTTTTATCGTTGAGGTTTCAGAAGACACTGTTGTAGATGTCACTGCCTGCTTCTTGGGTGTTTTCACATATCTTTTTCTGCTCTTTTCTGGGGTGCTTTGCTCATCCTTTAATCTAGCCAATTTCTCTTGTCCCTTCTCCCCATTGGCAATTTCTGTTCCCTCCGATACAGCAGCTTGAGATAAATCAGATCCTCTACACTGATTTGGGTCATCAGCCCCCCTCAGAGTTGCATGATTAGAACTCTCCAAGGTAGAACTTTGGCTTAAAATGTCTAAAGCAATTCTAAGGGCTTTACGATAAGTCAAATCCGCTATTGCAGTGTCTGGATGTTTATCTTTGTGTACTAGAAGACAAAAGATTTGCTTAATATTTTGCAATTAAAAATCATACTGACATGCAATGTTTAACCAATAGTAAAACATACAATGGAATAAACAGACAAAAAAAAAAAAACACAACAATTAAAAAGAATGTTTTTAGAAATATTCACCAAGTCTAGATGCAATATTTTCTATTTCAGTCTTCTCCATTGGTTTTGTATCCTTGACCTTCACTTTTAACCTGTAGGGGGGTAGGGGGGTGGGGAGGAAAGGGGGAGAGGATACAACATCACAATACAATGTTATACATTTAACAAAAGATTGTACAACTATAGTTTGAGGAAAATTAAATCATACATGGCTTTCAGATCTGATTTCATGGTTTCTGGAAGGTATTCTCTTCACATTTGTGGAATGCAATAGTAGAAAACCTTTTAACCAACTTTGTTTGTAGTAGTGAGTAAAGTGCTAGAAATGATCATTATGTTATTACAATACACTATTGTGTTTGTTTTGAAATAACAGGAAAAAATTAAATATTGAATTGTGTGTTAGTGTGATGAGTTTATGAGATGGATTTCTGATGAAGGTTTCTACATGTATGTATGGGCTGTCCCAGTGGTCTACAAAGGCCTACAATTAATATTGTCCCAGTTTGAGGTTATAGACTGCAACAAATGGAATGAATAATCCACGGTTTTAAATATTTAAAAGAAAACAAATTTGTCCAGGAATTGTAGCAGAGGATTGGAGAAGAGCAGCTGTGGTAACTGTATTTGAAATCGGTCCAAAAGCTTAATTCGGAAACTACAGACCTGTGAGCTTATTAGCATCTGTGGTTGGGATCATTTGAAGTGATGTTAAGAAATAATATTCAGGAATTCATTTTGAATGACACTCATTAGTAAAAATTAACATGGTTTTATGAAATACAGGGCATGTACAAAAAGCCAAAACAAGACAGAAAATTAATTGTTTTCTAAGAAAGGAGAAGAAATATAGATCAGGGTGTTGCAAGATGCACACTACTTGGATTTTGCAAAGGCATTAGATAGTTTCACACAAAGGTTACTTAATCCAAAATAGAAATAATGCATGCTAAAAAAAGAGAATATGTATTACTTACCATAATTTTAGTTTTCTGGTCATATCCAATGCCAGCACAACAATGAGTAGCTCTGCCCTATTCCTAATTAGACATGGCTAAAGTCTCTTCAGAACTGATGACCCCGGGGGCTGATGACCAAGTGGCTGCTCTACATATCAGTTCTGAAGAGACTTTAGCAGTCACTGCCGAAGAGGAGTAAAGAAACCTTGTAAAGAGAGTTTAGTCCTTCTGAAACTGGAACTCCTGAGGCTTTGTATGCCTGAACCCAATCCATCTGCCGATGGTGGTTTTAATGGCTTGAACACCCCTTCTAGTTAAGTTTGGGATATTAAATCAGCCTTTTAAAAAGGAACCCTAAGGAGCAGTCCTATCTAAGTGAATTCTTAAGAATCTTACTTTCTAGTCCAGAAAGGAGAGATTCCCTTCTCCGTTCCCGTGTACCTCTGAACATGGGGCTGGAAGCACAATCCTCATTGATATAAAAGGAGGATGTTACCTTTGGATGGAATTCAGGTACCGTGCGTAGTAAAGCACTCTCTGTGAAAGACTGTACAGGGCCCAATGACTTTCAGGCTTTCCCCTTCAACTATCACACCATCAGGTTTAGGGATGCTGGGTCTGGAATCTAGAACTGGTCCCTGGTGCAGAAGGTCTGGCCTCTTGGAAGCTCCCATAGAGGTTCCTTGTCAAAGTTCAGTGGTAGAGGGAACTATGGTCTGCGAGGCCAAGATGGGGTGGAGGATTATGGACAAATTCTCTAACTTTAGTTTCCTTAGGAAGGGGAAACGCATACCCCAGGCTGAATTGCCACCTGCAACATAGAACATCTCTCCCTATGGCTTCAGGGTCGTTGTTTTTCGTGAAGAATTTTTGTATTTTGTTGTTGTTGTGATTTGCCATCTGGTTTACCGGAGGATGACCCCACTTTTCCAATATCTTCAGGAATACCTTTTTTCGACAGACTCCATTCCCTTGGGTCTATTCTGACTTGGCTGAGAAAATTTGCCACTGAGTTTTGAATTCCTGGAAGGTGAACTGCTCTCAATCCTGACAGGTGTGCTGGTCCATCAGCTGTTTCATAATATTAATCATCCTGCGACTCCTGGTACCCCTTTATGGTTCAAGTTGCCTGATCTTATTTTCACCCATTTCTCTTCAAGGTGAGGTGAGTGTTTTCGTGACTGTAGAACTGCCAGATGATTGGATGGAGTGTTTAATGAAGGAAAGCTCAATTTTCCCTGTGCAAAGCTGTCCTGATAATGGCTCCTCAACCCCGTTGGCTTGCATTTGACGTAATTACTGTCCACGAAATTTCCGCCGGAGGAAAACCTTTGGACAGATTTCTCTTGTGCGACCACCAGATCAGAGTGTGATGAACCACTGGTAGAATCTTGATGAGTTAATGTTGATTTCCTGAAGTAAACAGGAGAAGAAAATTGGCTTGAAAAATTAGCATTTTCCATTGGGACCATTTTGTCAATCCGATGGTGAAGGACATGGCTCTCTCTGCCAAGGCTACTCTGCATGCCAACATCTCATTGACTTTGTAAGCCTGCGAATTGTCTCCTGGGATAACTGAACATTCCCTGCATATGTGTTGAACTTGGCTCCCAAGTACACCATGTGCTGGGTTGAAGAAAAAATGGCTTTTGCCAACATTGATCTTCCAGCTGTGACATTGCAGAAACTGAAGGTAGATCTCCCCATGAGATAACATCTTTGTTGTGTGCAATAATCAGGATGTCATCCAGATAATTGAATATTGCAATCCACTGCTTTCTTAGCTCTGCAATAAGGACTACCAACACCTTCATGAATGTTCTTGGTGCTGTACTGAGTCTAAAGGGGAGCACTTGAAACTGTCAATTTTCCAGCGCAAATCTTAGGTATTTGTGGTTTGAAGAAGTGATGGGAACATGAAAATAATTGTCCAACAAGTCTATTGACATCATCCATTGATTTGGGAAAACTGTCTTCATGATGGACTGAATGGATTCCATCTTGAACTTGCGGACATATAAATGCTGGTTTAATTTGTGTAGGTCTAGAATGGGTCTCCGCCCTCTTGAAGATTTTCTTGTTTGAAAAAGAGGAGAGTAGAACCTATGGGTTCTTTTTGCCCTTGGAACTTGTCTGATAGCTCTAGGAGGAGCTATAGAGGATGACTTTTTTGTTACTGTTTATGGTCATATATTTTATGGAAATTGGTCCCTGAGGAAGACTCTTTTGAAACGCATAGGTCCAGAGACTAACAATGGACTTTAGCATATTTAATTTCATTTGGTTTTATATTGTTATACAGTTGCAAGAAAAAGTATGTGAACCCTTTGGAATGATATGGATTTCTGCACAAATTGGTCATAAAATGTGATCTGATCATCATTTAAGTCACAACAATAGACAATCACAGTCTGCTTAAACTAATAACACACAAAGAATAAAATGTTGCCATGTTTTTATTGAACACACCATGTAAACATTCACAGTGCAGGTGGAGTTCAACATTTAGTAGGGGCACTGTGGATATATCTTTTGTTGTTTTCTATTTTAAGTATACAGCTGTATCCCACATATTTTGTATTATACCTTTTCTCCTTAGCTAAGAGAAGTAGTGGCTAGAGGTGAAGGCTCCTTTGTGGTGTCCTTTAGGTTTAGTGCTTTGCGCACTCTGGAAATCAGATCTAGCTCGTTAGGTTCAATGAAATCTGTTGCTGGTAGCATTTCTTCCACTGAAGAACAAGCTAGGTCTCTAAACAGTTCTACCTCCATAAACTCTTCTTCTGACTCATCTTGAGAGAAGTCTGAATGGTCAGAGTATCTGGGCCTTTTATCCCTTGAGACACAGCATGCTTAATATACAGCATGATATCAGGAGCTGGTTGGGAAGGTCAGGTTGAGAGAGAGAGAGAAACATAGCTTACCTATATAACTTAGAGTGTGACTTTTTATAAGAAGAGGGATCAGAATTACTGGAGCAGGATCTCACTCTATTCATCTTGGAAGAAAAGTATAGGAATTACACAAAATTTCTATATAAGACACATAAAGAAGGATGTGCCTTTAAGAAATGTTTCCGTGAACAAGGAATATATGCATGAAAAAAAAAAAAAAAATGTCCAACCAATCCAAAGAATGATACAACAGGATAACAAGAACTTTCCCCAGCTTCAGATGAAGAATTAAGAAAAAAATTTTGCCGCTTCAAACAGCAATCGACATCCGGATTGACCTCCTTAAATTAAAACTACCGAATTCCCATGCGCCTTCGCCACTCTTCTGGCAAACACGCTCTTTTTAATTCCTATTCAGACCTGCACATATAGAAAAATGAACAACAGCACCTGCACCCAAACAAATGCTGTTGCAAAAACAAACGCCATAGTCTGCACACACGCATTTGCACGAAGGAATGCCATCGCCTGTACATTCGCGCAATTTAACGCATAAATGAAATGCCAGCGCATTTCTACAAACGAACACTGGCACTTGTATTTTGGTGAAAACTTCATCCGAACTTTTTCAAGAGCTCTAAAAGAAACAAAATTAAGAGAGTTTAGATGGATAATCCTGATGGGCCTATTTTCTACTCCAGTAAGCCTGTATAAAATTCTTCGAAAATGCCAGACTTGCTGCTATTCTTGGGTCACTACAGCTGAGTGACCATGATACAGTCTTGCTACAACTTTGGTCACTGCAAGTATCAATAAAGGTTTTTTTTTCCGGGGGTCACCTTTGTGCAGGCCTGTGTACTGGAGACTTTCCAAGGGAGAGAGACTGGACTCCCAAGGGGCCAGAGGAAACTATCCTAAGGTAAGTCAAAGTTTATTACATTCAATTTTTTTTCATATTATTTCAGATCTTATATGCCTTAGAGCATATTTTATTTTTTGTCATTTTTGTGATTGTATCTTGGGTTACCCCCACTATAGGTCTCCCAAGCACGCCACCAATCCCAAGTAGGAGAGAATTTTTTTGGAAGAAGGTATTGACAACACAGCTATTTGTGCATATTTGAATATATCTGGCATTAACAATGCAGATTAGAAGTTACACTAGGAATGCAGGCACCTGGTTTTCTAAAGGAGCAGGATGTAGGACCACCACAAAAGCGGGAGAGCACAACTGAGCTGCGGCCCCCTAACCATATTCTGGACAGAGAATAAAGGTGTAAGTGTCCTAACCTACCTCTCCCGAACATTTTAAAGAGCCCTAAAAGAAGGCAGAAAACATTTTGCATTCTAAGTTCATGCAGGTTGACAATAAGAAGTACACAACATATTGTCGATAGTCAGCTTTAACAGATTCAGACTATGCATCTGTCATGGTACGTTGATGGTGCTCGAACGCAAGCCATAGAATAAATTCTCCCACCATAAAAGAAAAAGCAATAGTTTGAAATGCAGCAAACATTTATAGTAAACACAATTGAAAAGTCGAGGTGCTTCATATTTACCCATCAGCTAACAAGTGCAGAAAATCGAACCACTGGAGAAGTGGAAACATGTTTCTGGAGCCATTAATATCATTACACTATATGGGAGCCTGATGGAAGGATCTGGGTATGACCCAGGAGAATGCTGTTTACAGGAATGCATGGTGCCTACTGTGAAGCTTGATGGAGATGGGATAATGGTTTAGGGATATTTTTCAGGACTTTGGGTAGGCTCCAGTACAGGGTCATCTTAATGTAACAGGAGACAAATACTTTTTATACATCTTAACTTTGTGGCAACAGTTTGGGGAAGGTTCTTTCCTGTTCTAAGCATGACCATGTTTATTTTACAGAAAGTGAGGAGCATAGGAAAATTGTACCTCCAGTTATAGTTTTCTTAATGTACATTAAAATTTTTATTTTAATCAACATAGAATGTGACAACCACTTTTGTTGTTAGCCATACTAAAACAGTCTAACATGTACTACTCATTGCACAAAATACTTAACTGTTCATCCAGGCAAAGTATTTCCACATTTATCAGGCTGTCCTCAGAATCTGGGCCGTCCATTGATATAACCTGGTTCAGAACAAAAGGCACAGTTAACCAATAGAAAATATTAATCGAAACATAGATTTAGATAGTTACAGCTTCAAACTAAGTTTGACTTTGTTTGTTCCACTTAATTTAAGGGTTTCTCTTGAAAGGGATCCTATAGTGTTGTTTTTTTTCAAAAAATGTATTTTTTTTAAAAAAAAAATCTTTATTTAAGATTTAATTGCATACGGAGTTGTACATATTTTAGGTAACATGTAACAATATTCCAATTTTCAAATAACATGGCTATTCTGAAACAATGAACAAGATTATATATATTTTTTCCAGGAAGTACGTTTGTACAAAAAAACAGTAGTACTAACAATACATTAAAGCTGCTCCATTCTTTATTGTGTGCCCTATATGGGAATATGTTCCGTTAGCTCCGTTTGGCTTACTGCTTGTTCTTGTGAGTGCAACCGGCTACCTGTTTGTGGTTTCATCATATTTTATACATTAGTTTCTTCCTTGGTAGCAGTTATGCAGTAGCGGTCACTGTGTATTGTGTGTGATCTGATTTCAGGTGTATTTTCCAGGAGGGGGGTGAGGGTGAGAATGGGTCGGGTTGGGGTTTAGGTAGTGTGGTAGGGGGAGGTGGGATTATGGTTGAGTGTGGGGGGGACTTGTGCCAATCTCCCCCCCACGGCAGACCCCGCCCCGCCGCCCCCGTAGGCACTCCCCCGAACTCCGGCAACCAGGGGTCCCAGACTTTGTGGTAGGATTTGGTGCTTTCATGGACCACAGCGGATAGTTTGTCAGTTTCCATGCCTTCCTTAATTTTTTGTTTGGTCTCTGGGATTGCAGGGGTTTCTGTGCTTCCCCAGTGTGTAGCTGTAGCCCTTCGGGTGGCCAGGGCCAGTTTTGCCACCAGCTTGTTTTGTGAGCGTGTCAGGTCCCCATGTGGACAAGAGCCACATCCAGAGGTAAATCTCTCTGTAGAGCCCTGGAGGCGAGTTGGTAGACCTGGGCCCACATGTAGTGGGAGTGTGCCCTTTTCTCTGCACCCTTTCCAGCATCTGTCGGTGTCTGCCCTCTGCATTTGTTTGAGTCTCAGTGAGGTGAGGTACCATCGGAACATTGTTTTCTAGGCCTGCTCCCTATGGTTGACGCATATGGTGAGCGAAGCCGTGGCCTCCCAGACATCCCCCCAGTCCGGCGAGACCCCGGGGGGGCCCCCATGTGCCTTTCCCAAGCCGACACGTAGGAGAAGGCCTTAGTGGGGGTGTTATATATTGTTGATATTTGGCATTTTTGTATGGGTGCCTGTATACACATTTTTTCTAATGTGGTGAGCGTGGCTGTTGCGGTCGTTCTAGTGGTTGATGTGTTGAGGAAGCTGCGAATGAATGTCGTGAGTGGTGTGTTCTGCGGCAGTTCGGCAAAGGGGATTAGCTGCTGGTGTCAGAAGACGTTAAGGAACCTCATGAGGCTGTTGTCCTCGAAGTGGGCATAGTGCTGAGGTGTAATGCTCGGTGGGGGGGATTGGTTGTTTCTCAGGATAGGGGTGAGGGGGGACGGGGTGTTCACGATCTCATTTGTACGTATTGTCTTGTTCCATATTTGTATCGTGGTTGTCAGAGACGGTGTGGTTGGGAGGGATCAGGGGTCTGTCTTGTTTCGGTACCCATAGGTAACAGTGCGAGGAAGTTCCCTACCGAATATGTCATGTTCCAGGTCGACCCATAGTTTGAGTCCCACTGGGACATGGAGGTGTTGCAGTTGTGCTAGTTGGGCCACCTGGTGATAAGCCCAGAAGTTCAGAAGGCCCAGGCCTCCCTTTCTATGTGGGATGTAAAGAGTAGTGCGCTTGGTCCTGTTCTTCTTCCCTGCCCAGATTAACTTGTCTACTTGTGATTGAAGGGCTTTGAAGTCTGTTCTGGATAGGGGGGTGGGAAGGGCCTGAAACAGGTACAGGAATCGGGAAAGCAAATTCATTTTTATGGAGGCCAGTATGCCCAGCAATGAGATAGATAGTTTTTGCCACGTTTGTAGATCTGTTTGGGCTATTTCCAGCAATGGGGTTTAGTTAAGTTTACAGGTGGCTTGGAGGTCTGAGGGGAAGTTGGTACTGAGGTAGCGGATATAGGTCTCTTGGAAGCGTAAGGTATACGTGTCATGTTTATTGCGGCCCTGTGTCTGTCCTGGAGTGGCTGTGGGGCTCTCTTTATAGGTGTGCGCTGAATGGAGTCTCTGTTGTTCATCGCCAGTATTCTGGGCCTTGGTCCCATCGGTGTGATTGGCGGTGTTGACAGCAGTGTGAATTCAAGCGAGTCCGCAAATGGGTCCATTTCTGCCACAATGGTCAGGATGTGCATTTGGTCGTCTTTGCAGACCATAAGTTTGAACGGGTGTCCCCACATGTATTTCAGGCCGTGGTGGGTCAGGGTTAGAGTCAGTTGCTTTAAGTCCCTTTGTTTTTCCAGGGTTGTGGGCGAGAGGTATTGGTAAAAGCCCAGTCTATGGGTCTGGAATTGTGGCTAGTGCAGCCGTGCTTGGTGAAGTAGCCGCTCTTTGGTTTGGAAGTGGTGCATTCGAACTATGACGTCTCGTGCATATGCAGGATTCATAGGTGGAGGACTAAGGGCTCTGTGGGCCCTGTCCATTGTTAGGTTCCGGTGTCTGGCAGGAGGGCTTTGAACAAGCCTGTGAGTGTGGCCCGTAGGTTGTCTGTGGAGACCAATTCCGGTAAGCCTCTAATGCGGATAATGTTACGCCTGTACCGATTGTTGAGGTCCTCCAGGTTCTCCTCCAGAGCTGAGATTTTTTGGTAATGGGCAATGTCTTGGGAGTGGGCTGTGGTAGTGGTGGCCAGTGTGGCTATCTGGGCCTCTGCTTGGCTGGTCCTGTTCGTCAAGGCCTCAATATCTTCTTTCAGGCCTGTCACGTGTTTATCCAGCTCCGCTGCTGTATGTGCTTTTATCACGGTTGTAGCATCGCATAACATCATCTGTAAGTCCCTTTTTTGTAAGGTGGGGATCTCCGGCAGTGTGTGACTGTCTTCAGAGTCCGTACCAGTGCCCGCCATATCTTGGAAGTAAGATGGCCGCCACTGTTCAGCCTGTGTGTGCGTGCGGAAAAGCGAGACGTTGGAAGGGGTACGTTCTCGCCTTTTCTTCCCACCACCCATGGTCTTGTTAGTTAGCTCATTAGTAGTGGAGCTGATAGTTATGTTTTTGTGGCTAAAAGTCTCTTGTCAGGCTCCTTGTCATAAGGAGAGGAAGTTTGACCCCTGCCGGGGCCTAAGTATTACATCTCTAGTATCTGCTAAAACACTACTCTCCATGAACAGGAGGCAGATACACAAGATAAGTCTTGTGACAGTATAACATTGCAAATAGACATAATATTTTGTTTCGAAAATATAAGTGAAATGGCGGATATATATATATAGCTAATATAACAATCACGGCAGGAAGTTGCGAACAGCACCAACAACAATCAAATAAATAAAAGATAAAATGAAATAAAAGTTCATATGAACCAGTGAACAGCTCTAACGCGTTTCGTCCTCCTCTGGACTTCCTCAGGGATGCATGACTGTAATCCGAATAGATTCTCCTTTTATAACCGTCGGGAGATGAAAATATCGCTTGCAGGTGATAGCGTGCGTTCCTTCCTGCCGTGATTACATTGGCTGAAATACGTGGATACCACCTTGGTGTGGAGACATGCTGTCTTTTATTTGAAACATTGTGAGTGCAATATATGTAATAAATTGTTACTTTTTTTATACAATCTGCACTATCAATTTTCTTCTTTTACTTTGAGTGGGCAAGAAGATTTGTCACTTTCTACCCAGAATTGCATCGCTGGAGGTTCCTTACATCTCATTAATTCCCTAATATTAAGGGAGATACGCCTGAATTCATCTTAATCTTGTGAGTTCTCTACCACCCCCACCCTTTACATGTGTAAATAGTATTACACTATATACACTGTATTACACTATATACTTTTATATTTCTTTCTATAGATATATATTTAAGGCAGAATACATCTACGCTATCCAGTTTGTATTATATTTTTTATTATTATCACTTTGTGGTGAACAACACAGTTGTTTTCCTTTGGGTTTTTTTCTTTTCTTTTTTACTATTGTATTTTGAGTGTCTATAAGGGAACACTTTAAAAACCTTAGGTACTCTGTGTAATATAGCACTAAAAGTTAACCCTCTGTTTTTCATTTTAACAATCAGGACTCATCTGTTTCTTTTCATATGGTACATATACTCATAACGCAATTATTCTAAATTTGTTAGATTATTTTTATGCATACCCCGTGTCTCATCGGTCCCACAATATTCCCTAAATACAGTTTCAATTCCAGTTCAACAACATGGCCACTACTTGTCAATTACATCCATTTCATATGCCACTCCCCGGTCCCCACAGACGACCACCAATACACACAGCTGCCAAGAATCAGGTATTTCTTACTTTATGTTGACTATAGTGATCCTTTAATTGCAATCTATGAAGAAGTAAGTAGAGGTACAGTTCCACACAATAGATTAGTGTTCAAACTCAAAGAAATTGGTCTAGATGAAAATTATTGTTCTTGGGGAGAATATTGGCTTAACAAAAGAGTACAACAAGTTGTCATTAATGGTAAATTTTAAAGCTGGACAAAGGTGTTAAGTGATGTCCCTCAGGATTCTGTTCTGGAACCCCTTCTATTTAACATGTTTATAACCTGACCAGGCAAAAAAAAAAAAAAAAAGCATTGAAAGTCATGTTTCTGTGTTTGCAGGTGACACAAAATTCTGTAAAGTAATACAATCCGAGCAAGTCCGTGGTACTTTGCTGCAAGGGGGTGTAGATAGACTGGGGGACTTGGCACTCAAATGGCAGATGAAATTTAATGTAGAAAAATGCAAAGTTATGCACCTGGGGGCAAAGAATGCAACTCGTACCCTAAATGGCAGTGAATTAGTGATAACAACAAAAGAGAATTTAAGAATTGTTATAGACAACAAACTAGGCAGCAATGTGCAATGCCAATCATCAGTGGCTAAGGCCAGAAAGGTATTGTCATGCATAAAAAAAGTCATTAATTCCAGGGATGACAATTTTGCCTCTCTATAAATCACTGGTAAGACCACATCTTCAATATGCTGAGCAATTTTGGGCTCCTGCTCTACAGAAGGATATTATGGCACTAGAAAAGGTGCAGAGGCACTACAAAATTTATAAAAGGAATGGAACATTTAAGCTATGAAGAAAAGTTAACAAATTTAAATCTCTTTAGTTTAGAAAAACGTTGCCTCACAGGGGATATGATAACCCCTTCAGGACCGGCCTGTTTTTGCGATGTTTGTACGTTAAGGACCAGAGCAGTTTTAACACTTTTGTGGTGTTTGTGTTTAGCTGTAATTTTCCGCTCTCTCATTTACGGTTCCCATACAAGTTATATACTGTTTTTTTCACGACAAGAAGGGCTTTCTTTACATACCAGTATATATATTATGTCATATATTGTATTTAAAAAAAATAATAAAATATGGTGAAAAATAAAAAAAAAACATGTTTTTGGACTTTTACTTGAAAAATCTTTTACTTATCTACAAAAGCTAATGAAAAAAACTGCTAAATAGATTCAAAATTTTGTCCCGAGTTTAAAAACACCCAGTGTTTACATGCTTTATTGCTTTTTTTTGCAAGTTATAGGCCTATAAATACAAGTAGGAAATTGCTGTTTCAATATATATATATTTTAAATGTATCAATAGTGACATTGTTACACCGTTATCTGTCATAAATCCCCGAAACACACCTAACATGTACATATTTTTTAAAGTAGACAACCCAGGGTATTCAAAATGGGGTATGTCCAGTTTTTTTTAGTAGCCACCTAGTCACAAACACTGGCCAAAGTTAGCATTTATATTTGTTTGTGTGTTAAAAATGCAAAAACGCTAACTTTGGCCGGTGTTTGTGACTAAGTGGCTACTAAAAAAAGCTGAACATACCCCATTTGCAATACCTTGGGTTGTCTTCTTTCGCAAATGGTATGCCATCATGGGGCTAATTCTCATTCCTTGGCTACCATACGCTCTCAAAGGCAACCTAACCAATCTGACAAATTTCAATAAAAAAAAAAAAGTAAAATCAAGCCTTATATTTGACCCTGTAACTTTCACAAACACTATAAAACCTCTACATGTGGGGTACTGTTATACTCAGGAGACTTCGCTGAACACAAATATTAGTGTATCAGAACAGTAAAATATATCACAGCAATAATATCCTCAGTGAAAGAGCTGTTTGTGTGTGAAAAATGCAAAAAACTTCACTTTCACTGACAATATCATCGCTGTGATATGTTTTACTGTTTTGAAACACTAATATTTGTGTTCAGCGAAGTCTCCCGAGTAAAACAGTACCCCCATGTACAGGATTTAGGGTGTCATAGAAAGTTACAGGGTTAAACACAGTGCTAGCAAATTAAATTATCTGTACTTTTGGCCTGGGTTGGCAGGCAGGTCCCTCAAATTGCAATCATTAAAATTACTTAATTAGGTAAAAATATTACATAAATATGCACGTAGAATTTTAATATATATACATATTTATATATTTGACGTCTACGTGTATATTTATGAAATTATTTATGTAATTATGTATGTGGACATATGTATATTTCGTATTATTTTTATTTATTTATACATAGATATATATATCATTACATTCTAAGTATATTTTGATATAAATATATATATATCAATATCAAAATACTGTTAGAATAAAACTGAATATATATATATAATTTTTTTTTAATTATTAAAAATTATTTTTATTTTTTGTTATTTATTTTTATTAACATATTATTTGTATTTTATAATAATATATATATACCATATATATAGTTATTATATATATTGTATATATTCGTGTGTAATTTAAATATAAGTGTATTTTTATAATTATATACGTATATATAAATATAAAAATACACTTAGTGTGACATTATATATATGATATATATACATATATTATATATAGGTATATATAGATATAATACATGTATATATAGCATATATATACACATATATTTTTTTTTTTACACAGATTTTTTTTTTTACACTTTATTTTGGATTTTTTACTTGCAGGGAGACTGCCTGTCAGCACAGACAGTCCCCCTGCAGGCAGACACATGGACACCTATTGCGGTCATGTGATCGAGTGATCACATGGCCGTGGGGTCCTGATCTGCCGAAGGGGGACTGCCTGGGCAGACAGGCAACCCCCCTGGACCGGGTGGAGCACTGATCGCCGCCGTGGGACCGACGGCGATCAGGTAAGTAGCCCAAAACCGTTATGACGGTTCAGGACCGTCAGCGGTCCAAACGCACGTTTTACCGCTGACGGTCCTGAACCGTCAGCGGTCGTTAAGGGGATAACATTATACAAACATCTCTGAAACTGCTATGTTTACATCTGAAGGGTTAAAACCTGGGGGACCTGGCACCCAGACCACTTCATTCAGCTGAAGTGGTCTGGGTGACCATAGTGTCCCTTTTAGATGTAGTGCAGGGCTTCCCAAACTTTTATGGGCCGAGACCCACTTTTCAAAACGGTAATTTTTCGAGACCCACTTGCTTTTAATGGATATTTTAAAAAGTGAACACCATGGCAATCAGCTTTAGAGGCATACAATTGGCACACCATAGCAATCCGCTTTAGATGCACACAATTGGCACACCATGACAATTACTTTTAGAGGCATAAAACTGGCACACCATGGCAAACCGCTTTAGAGGTATACAATTGGCACACTATCCACTTTAGATGCATACAATTGGCACACCGTGGCAATCAGCTTTACAGGCATACAATTGGCACACCATAGCAATCAGCTTTACAGGCACACAATTGGAACATTAGGTCAGCTTTAGATGCATAAAATTGGCACACTATAGCAATCCGCTTTAGATGCATACAATTGGTAAACCATGGCAATCAGCTTTAGATGCATAAAATTGGTACATCATGGCAATCAGTTGTAGATGTATAAACTTGGCACACCATGGCAACTTTAGGTGCATACAATTGGCACACCATAGCAACCAGCTTTAGAGGCTTACAATTGGCACACCATGGCAACCAGCTTTAGAGGCATAAATTCAGAACATCGTGGCAATCAGTTTTGGAGGCATAAAATTGGAACATCATGGCAGCTTTAAATACATAAACTTGGCACAGCATGGCAATAAGCTGTAGATGCATAAACTTGGCACATCATGGCAATCAGCTTCAGAGGCATACAATTGGCATACCATGGCAAACAGTCAGATGCATAAAATTGGCACACCATGGCAATCAGTTTTAAATGCATAAAATTGGTATAACATGGCAGTTTTAGAGGCATAATTCTGGGATATCATGGCAGTTTTAGAGGCAGAAACTTTGCACATCATGACAATCAGTTTTAGAGACATAGAACTGCTAACTCACAGACTCAGAATCAGAAGTGCTGTGTCCTGCTCTTTCATCCAGGCACCTTACATTGATTATCCCAGTGGTGGAACTAATGTAGAGAGTGCCCTGGTGCAAATATGTTTTCTGGGCACCCCTCTAGTGCAAGTGTGGCCAAAAGGTAGATCTCCATCTGTCGGAAAACTTAAACAATGCTATACCAGATGGGGATCTACCATTTTCTTATCATTGCAGGGTTATATTTGTGAGCAGTGTTTGAGCGTTTGAATGTAAGCATGTTTTTGTATTAAGTATATGTGTGCATGTATGGGTGTATTTGTATGTACTGTTGCCATTGGAATGTAGTGGTGTACTTGTTTGTAATGTTTGCGTCTGAAAGCATGGGTGTTTGTATGTAGTGTCGGACTTGAAATGCAGGTGTGCTTTTTGAGTGTTGGTGTTTGAATGAAGGGGAGTTTGTAGATAATTTTAGTGTTTTAATGCCGGGGTGTGTTTGTATGTAATGTTTGCGTTTGCAGTACATGTGTAGTGGATGCAGTGTGTGTATTGTGTCTATAAAATATACAGATACACAATGTGTTTGAATCTAAACATGTTTTCTTGTATGGAGTATGTGTGAAGTGTATACACATACACACACACATACAGAGATACACACAGACACACAAATACACACCATGACACAGCAATACACACAATGACACCTAGTTTCCCACACATAGATAAACAGACACTCGTACACAGATACACACTGACACAAAAGGACACACAGATACACATACACGCAGAGACAGGAATGTGAGGGTGACAGTGAGTGGGAGAGGTGATGGTGACAGTGTGGGAGGGAGTGTGTGTGCTGGTTACAGTGTGGGGGGCAGTGTGAGGGCAAAGTGAGAAAGGGTTACAGTGGGCGGCAGGGGGAAAAGGGGTGGGCAGGCGGGGGCAAAGGGTTACAGTGTGGGGGGCAGGGGGAGAAAAGGCTACAGTGGGGGGCAGGGGGAGAAAAGGTTACAGTGTGGGGGCCGGGAGTGAATGGGTTACAGTGTGGGGAGGGGGTCCGGGAGTGAAGGGGTTACAGTGTGGGGAGGGGGTCCGGGAGTGAAGGGGTTACAGTGTGGGGAGGGGGGCCGGGAGTGAAGGGGTTACAGTGTGGAAAGGGGGTCCGGGAGTGAAGGGGTTACAGTGTGGGGAGGGGGGCCGGGAGTGAAGGGGTTACAGTGTGGGGAGGGGGGCCGGGAGTGAAGGGGTTACAGTGTGGGGAGGGGGGCCGGGAGTGAAGGGGTTACAGTGTGGGGAGGGGGGCCGGGAGTGAAGGGGTTACAGTGTGGGGGGAGGGCAGGGAGTGAAGGTGTTACAGTGTGGGGGAGGGCAGGTAGTGAAGGGGTTAATGTGGGGAGGGCAGGGAGTGCAGGGGTTAGTGTGGGGAGGGCAGGGAGTGAAGGGATTACATGAGGGGAGGGCAGGAGTGAAAGGGTTACATTGGGGGAGGGCAGGGAGTGAAGGGGTTACATTGGGGGGAGGGTAGGGAGTAAAGGGGTTACATTGGGGGGAGGGTAGGGAGTAAAGGGGTTACATTGGGGGGAGGGTAGGGAGTAAAGGGGTTACATGGGGAGAGCAGGGAGTAAAGGGGTTACATGGGGAGGGCAGGGGGTGAAGGGGTTGCATGGGGAGGGCAGGGGGTGAAGGGGTTGCATGGGGGAGAGCAGGGGGTAAAGGGGTTACATGGGGAGGGCAGGGGGTGAAGGGGTTACATGGGGGGTCCAGGGGGTGAAGGGGTTACATGGGGGGTCCAGGGGGTGAAGGGGTTACATGGGGGGTCCAGGGGGTGAAGGGGTTACATGGGGGGTCCAGGGGGTGAAGGGGTTACATGGGGGGCAATATGCTGAGCAATTGTGGGCTCCTGCTCTAAAGAAGGATATTATGGCACTAGAAAAGGTGCAGAGGCACTACAAAATTTATAAAAGGAATGGAACATTTAAGCTATGAAGAAAAGTTAAATTTAAATCTCTTTAGTTTAGAAAAACGTTGCCTCACAGGGGATATGATAACATTATACAAACATCTCTGAAACTGCTATGTTTACATCTGAAGGGTTAAAACCTGGGGGACCTGGCACCCAGACCACTTCATACAGCTGAAGTGGTCTGGGTGACCATAGTGTCCCTTTTAAATGTAGTGCAGGGCTTCCCAAACTTTTATGGTCCGAGACCCACTTTTCAAAACTGTAATTTTTCGAGACCCACTTGCTTTTAATGGATATTTTAAAAAGTGAACACCATGGCAATCAGCTTTAGAGGCATACAATTGGCACACCATAGCAATCCGCTTTAGATGCACACAATTAATGTGGGGAGGGCAGGGAGTGAAGGGGTTAGTGTGGGGAGGGCAGGGAGTGAAGGGATTACATGTGGGAGGGGGCAGGGAGTGAAGGGGTTACATGGGGAGGGCTGGGAGTGAAGGGGGTTACATGGGAGGGCTGGGAGTGAAGGGGGTTACATGGGGGAGGGCTGGGAGTGAAGGGGGTTACATGGGGGAGGGCTGGGAGTGAAGGGGGTTACATGGGGGAGGGCTGGGAGTGAAGGGGGTTACATGGGGGAGGGCAGGGGGTGAAGGGGTTACATGGGGGGGCAGGGGGTGAAGGGGTTACATGGGGGGGCAGGGGGTGAAGGGGTTACATGGGGGGGCAGGGGGTGAAGGGGTTACATGGGGGGGCAGGGGGTGAAGGGGTTACATGGGGGGGCAGGGGGTGAAGGGGTTACATGGGGGGGCAGGGGTTACATGGGGGGCAGGGGTTACATGGGGAGAGAGCAGGGGGTGAAGGGGTTACATGGGGAGAGAGCAGGGGGTGAAGGGGTTACATGGGGAGAGAGCAGGGGGTGAAGGGGTTACATGGGGAGAGAGCAGGGGGTGAAGGGGTTACATGGGGAGAGAGCAGGGGGTGAAGGGGTTACATGGGGAGGGCAGGGATTGAAGGGGTTACATGGGGAGGGCAGGGGGTGAAGGGATTACATGGGGAGGGCAGGGATTGAAGGGATTACATGGGGAGGGCAGGGGGTGAAGGGATTACATGGGGAGGGCAGGGGGTGAAGGGGTTACATGGGGGGTCCAGGGGGTGAAGGGGTTACATGGGGAGAGAGCAGGGGGTGAAGGGGTTACATGGGGAGAGAGCAGGGGGTGAAGGGGGTTACATGGGGGAGGGCTGGGAGTGAAGGGGGTTACATGGGGGAGGGCTGGGAGTGAAGGGGGTTACATTGGGGAGGGCTGGGAGTGAAGGGGGTTACATGGGGAGGGCTGGGAGTGAAGGGGTTACATGGGGAGGGCTGGGAGTGAAGGGGGTTACATGGGGAGGGCAGGGAGTGAAGGGGTTACATTGGGGGAGGGCAGGGAGTGAAGGGGTTACATTGGGGGAGGGCAGGGAGTGAAGGGGTTACATTGGGGGAGGGCAGGGAGTGAAGGGGTTACATTGGGGAGGGCAGGGAGTGAAGGGGTTACATGAGGGGAGGGCAGGGAGTGAAGGGGTTACATTGGGGGAGGGTAGGGAGTAAAGGGGTTACATTGGGGGAGGGTAGGGAGTAAAGGGGTTACATTGGGGGAGGGCAGGGAGTAAAGGGGTTACATGGGGAGGGCAGGGGGTGAAGGGGTTACATGGGGGGCAGGGGGTGAAGGGGTTACATGGGGGGCAGGGGGTGAAGGGGTTACATGGGGGGCAGGGGGTGAAGGGGTTACATGGGGGGCAGGGGGTGAAGGGGTTACATGGGGGGGCAGGGGGTGAAGGGGTTACATGGGGGGGGCAGGGGGTGAAGGGGTTACATGGGGGGGGGCAGGGGGTGAAGGGGTTACATGGGGAGAGAGCAGGGGGTGAAGGGGTTACATGGGGAGAGAGCAGGGGGTGAAGGGGTTACATGGGGAGAGAGCAGGGGGTGAAGGGGTTACATGGGGAGAGAGCAGGGGGTGAAGGGGTTACATGGGGAGAGAGCAGGGGGTGAAGGGGTTACATGGGGAGAGAGCAGGGGGTGAAGGGGTTACATGGGGAGAGAGCAGGGGGTGAAGGGGTTACATGGGGGAGGGCAGGGGGTGAAGGGGTTACATGGGGAGGGCAGGGGGTGAAGGGGTTACATGGGGAGGGCAGGGAGTAAAGGGGTTACATGGGGGGAGGGCAGGGAGTGAAGGGGTTACATTGGGGGAGGGCAGGGAGTGAAGGGGTTACATTGGGGAGGGCAGGGAGTGAAGGGGTTACATGAGGGGAGGGCAGGGAGTGAAGGGGTTACATTGGGGGAGGGTAGGGAGTAAAGGGGTTACATTGGGGGAGGGCAGGGAGTAAAGGGGTTACATGGGGAGGGCAGGGGGTGATGGGGTTACATGGGGGGGCAGGGGGTGAAGGGGTTACATGGGGGGCAGGGGGTGAAGGGGTTACATGGGGGGCAGGGGGTGAATGGGGTTACATGGGGGGCAGGGGGTGAAGGGGTTACATGGGGAGAGAGCAGGGGGTGAAGGGGTTACATGGGGAGAGAGCAGGGGGTGAAGGGGTTACATGGGGAGAGAGCAGGGGGTGAAGGGGTTACATGGGGAGAGAGCAGGGGGTGAAGGGGTTACATGGGGATAGAGCAGGGGGTGAAGGGGTTACATGGGGAGAGAGCAGGGGGTGAAGGGGTTACATGGGGAGAGAGCAGGGGGTGAAGGGGTTACATGGGGAGAGAGCAGGGGGTGAAGGGGTTACATGGGGAGGGCAGTGGGTGAAGGGGTTACATGGGGGGCAGGGGGTGAAGGGGTTACATGGGGGGCAGGGGGTGAAGGGGTTACATGGGGGGGCAGGGGGTGAAGGGGTTACATGGGGGGGCAGGGGGTGAAGGGGTTACATGGGGGGTCCAGGGGGTGAAGGGGTTACATGGGGAGAGAGCAGGGGGTGAAGGGGTTACATGGGGAGAGAGCAGGGGGTGAAGGGGTTACATGGGGAGAGAGCAGGGGGTGAAGGGGTTACATGGGGAGAGAGCAGGGGGTGAAGGGGTTACATGGGGAGAGAGCAGGGGGTGAAGGGGTTACATGGGGAGAGAGCAGGGGGTGAAGGGGTTACATGGGGAGAGAGCAGGGGGTGAAGGGGTTACATGGAGAGAGAGCAGGGGGTGAAGGGGTTACATGGGGGGAGAGCAGAGGGTGAAGGGGTTACATGGGGAGGGCAGGGGGTGAAGGGGTTGCAGGGGGTGAAGGGGTTACATGGGGAGGGCAGGGATTGAAGGGGTTACATGGGGAGGGCAGGGGGTGAAGGGATTACATGGGGAGGGCAGGGATTGAAGGGGTTACATGGGGAGGGCAGGGGGTGAAGGGATTACATGGGGAGGGCAGGGGGTGAAGGGGTTACATGGGGGGTCCAGGGGGTGAAGGGGTTACATGGGGAGAGAGCAGGGGGTGAAGGGGTTACATGGGGAGAGAGCAGGGGGTGAAGGGGGTTACATGGGGGAGGGCTGGGAGTGAAGGGGGTTACATGGGGAGGGCTGGGAGTGAAGGGGGTTACATGGGGAGGGCTGGGAGTGAAGGGGGTTACATGGGGAGGGCTGGGAGTGAAGGGGGTTACATGGGGAGGGCTGTGAGTGAAGGGGGTTACATGGGGAGGGCAGGGAGTGAAGGGGTTACATTGGGGGAGGGCAGGGAGTGAAGGGGTTACATTGGGGGAGGGCAGGGAGTGAAGGGGTTACATTGGGGGAGGGCAGGGAGTGAAGGGGTTACATTGGGGAGGGCAGGGAGTGAAGGGGTTACATGAGGGGAGGGCAGGGAGTGAAGGGGTTACATTGGGGGAGGGTAGGGAGTAAAGGGGTTACATTGGGGGAGGGTAGGGAGTAAAGGGGTTACATTGGGGGAGGGCAGGGAGTAAAGGGGTTACATTGGGGGGGGGCAGGGGGTGAAGGGGTTACATGGGGGGCAGGGGGTGAAGGGGTTACATGGGGGGCAGGGGGTGAAGGGGTTACATGGGGGGCAGGGGGTGAAGGGGTTACATGGGGGGGCAGGGGGTGAAGGGGTTACATGGGGGGGCAGGGGGTGAAGGGGTTACATGGGGGGGGCAGGGGGTGAAGGGGTTACATGGGGGGTCCAGGGGGTGAAGGGGTTACATGGGGAGAGAGCAGGGGGTGAAGGGGTTACATGGGGAGAGAGCAGGGGGTGAAGGGGTTACATGGGGAGAGAGCAGGGGGTGAAGGGGTTACATGGGGAGAGAGCAGGGGGTGAAGGGGTTACATGGGGAGAGAGCAGGGGGTGAAGGGGTTACATGGGGAGAGAGCAGGGGGTGAAGGGGTTACATGGGGGAGGGCAGGGGGTGAAGGGGTTACATGGGGAGGGCAGGGAGTAAAGGGGTTACATGGGGGGAGGGCAGGGAGTGAAGGGGTTACATTGGGGGAGGGCAGGGAGTGAAGGGGTTACATTGGGGGAGGGCAGGGAGTGAAGGGGTTACATTGGGGGAGGGTAGGGAGTAAAGGGGTTACATTGGGGGAGGGTAGGGAGTAAAGGGGTTACATTGGGGGAGGGCAGGGAGTAAAGGGGTTACATGGGGAGGGCAGGGGGTGATGGGGTTACATGGGGGGGCAGGGGGTGAAGGGGTTACATGGGGGGCAGGGGGTGAAGGGGTTACATGGGGGGCAGGGGGTGAATGGGGTTACATGGGGGGGCAGGGGGTGAAGGGGTTACATGGGGAGAGAGCAGGGGGTGAAGGGGTTACATGGGGAGAGAGCAGGGGGTGAAGGGGTTACATGGGGAGAGAGCAGGGGGTGAAGGGGTTACATGGGGAGAGAGCAGGGGGTGAAGGGGTTACATGGGGAGAGAGCAGGGGGTGAAGGGGTTACATGGGGAGAGAGCAGGGGGTGAAGGGGTTACATGGGGAGGGCAGTGGGTGAAGGGGTTACATGGGAGGCAGGGGGTGAAGGGGTTACATGGGGGGCAGGGGGTGAAGGGGTTACATGGGGGGGCAGGGGGTGAAGGGGTTACATGGGGAGAGAGCAGGGGGTGAAGGGGTTACATGGGGAGAGAGCAGGGGGTGAAGGGGTTACATGGGGAGAGAGCAGGGGGTGAAGGGGTTACATGGGGAGAGAGCAGGGGGTGAAGGGGTTACATGGGGAGAGAGCAGGGGGTGAAGGGGTTACATGGGGAGAGAGCAGGGGGTGAAGGGGTTACATGGGGAGAGAGCAGGGGGTGAAGGGGTTACATGGGGAGAGAGCAGGGGGTGAAGGGGTTACATGGGGAGGGCAGTGGGTGAAGGGATTACATGGGGAGGGCAGGGGGTGAAGGGATTACATGGGGGAGGGCAGGGGGTGAAGGGGTTACATGGGGGAGGGCAGGGGGTGAAGGGGTTACATGGGGAGGGCAGGGAGTAAAGGGGTTACATGGGGGAGGGCAGGGAGTAAAGGGGTTACATGGGGGAGGGCAGGGAGTGAAGGGGTTACATTGGGGAGGGCAGGGAGTGAAGGGGTTACAGTGTGGGGAGGGCAGGGAGTGAAGGGGTTACAGTGTGGGGAGGGCAGGGAGTGAAGGGGTTACAGTGTGGGGAGGGCAGGGAGTGAAGGGTTACATTGGGGGAGGGCAGGGAGTGAAGGGGTTACATTGGTGAGGGCAGGGAGTGAAGGGGTTACATTGGGGGAGGGTAGGGAGTGAAGGGGTTACATTGGGGGAGGGTAGGGAGTGAAGGGGTTACATTGGGGGAGGGTAGGGAGTAAAGGGGTTACATGGGGGGAGGGTAGGGAGTAAAGGGGTTACATGGGGGGAGGGCAGGGAGTAAAGGGGTTACATGGGGGGAGAGCAGAGGGTGAAGGGGTTACATGGGGAGGGCAGGGGGTGAAGGGGTTGCAGGGGGTGAAGGGGTTACATGGGGGCAGGGGGTGAAGGGGTTACATGGGGAGGGCAGGGGGTGAAGGGGTTACATGGGGAGGGCAGGGGTGAAGGGGTTACATGGGGAGGGCAGGGAGTGAAGGGGTTGGAGTGTGGGGAGGGCAGGGAGTGAAGGGGTTACAGTGTGGGGAGGGCAGGGAGTGAAGGGGTTACATTGGGGGAGGGCAGGGAGTGAAGGGGTTACAGTGTGGGGAGGGCAGGGAGTGAAGGGGTTACATTGGGGGAGGGCAGGGAGTGAAGGGGTTACAGTGTGGGGAGGGCAGGGAGTGAAGGGGTTACAGTGTGGGGAGGGCAGGGAGTGAAGGGGTTACAGTGTGGGGAGGGCAGGGAGTGAAGGGGTTACAGTGTGGGGAGGGCAGGGAGTGAAGGGGTTACATTGGGGGAGGGTAGGGAGTAAAGGGGTTACATGGGGGGAGAGCAGAGGGTGAAGGGGTTACAGTGTGGGGAGGGCAGGGAGTGAAGGGGTTACATTGGGGGAGGGTAGGGAGTAAAGGGGTTACATGGGGGGAGAGCAGAGGGTGAAGGGGTTACATGGGGAGGGCAGGGGGTGAAGGGGTTACATGGGGAGGGCAGGGGGTGAAGGGGTTACATGGGGAGGGCAGGGGGTGAAGGGGTTACATGGGGAGGGCAGGGAGTGAAGGGGTTGCAGGGGGTGAAGGGGTTACATGGGGGGCAGGGGGTGAAGGGGTTACATGGGGGGCAGGGGGTGAAGGGGTTACATGGGGAGGGCAGGGGGTGAAGGGGTTACATGGGGAGGGCAGGGGTGAAGGGGTTACATGGGGAGGGCAGGGAGTGAAGGGGTTACATGGGGAGGGCAGGGAGTGAAGGGGTTGGAGTGTGGGGAGGGCAGGGAGTGAAGGGGTTACAGTGTGGGGAGGGCAGGGAGTGAAGGGGTTACATTGGGGGAGGGCAGGGAGTGAAGGGGTTACAGTGTGGGGAGGGCAGGGAGTGAAGGGGTTACATTGGGGGAGGGCAGGGAGTGAAGGGGTTACAGTGTGGGGAGGGCAGGGAGTAAAGGGGTTACATGGGGGGAGAGCAGAGGGTGAAGGGGTTACAGTGTGGGGAGGGCAGGGAGTGAAGGGGTTACATTGGGGGAGGGTAGGGAGTAAAGGGGTTACATGGGGGGAGAGCAGAGGGTGAAGGGGTTACATGGGGAGGGCAGGGGGTGAAGGGGTTACATGGGGAGGGCAGGGGGTGAAGGGGTTACATGGGGAGGGCAGGGGTGAAGGGGTTACATGGGGAGGGCAGGGAGTGAAGGGGTTGGAGTGTGGGGAGGGCAGGGAGTGAAGGGGTTACAGTGTGGGGAGGGCAGGGAGTGAAGGGGTTACATTGGGGGAGGGCAGGGAGTGAAGGGGTTACAGTGTGGGGAGGGCAGGGAGTGAAGGGGTTACATTGGGGGAGGGCAGGGAGTGAAGGGGTTACAGTGTGGGGAGGGCAGGGAGTAAAGGGGTTACATGGGGGGAGAGCAGAGGGTGAAGGGGTTACAGTGTGGGGAGGGCAGGGAGTGAAGGGGTTACATTGGGGGAGGGTAGGGAGTAAAGGGGTTACATGGGGGGAGGGTAGGGAGTAAAGGGGTTACATGGGGGGAGGGCAGGGAGTAAAGGGGTTACATGGGGGGAGAGCAGAGGGTGAAGGGGTTACATGGGGAGGGCAGGGGGTGAAGGGGTTGCAGGGGGTGAAGGGGTTACATGGGGGGCAGGGGGTGAAGGGGTTACATGGGGAGGGCAGGGGGTGAAGGGGTTACATGGGGAGGGCAGGGGTGAAGGGGTTACATGGGGAGGGCAGGGAGTGAAGGGGTTACATGGGGAGGGCAGGGAGTGAAGGGGTTGGAGTGTGGGGAGGGCAGGGAGTGAAGGGGTTACAGTGTGGGGAGGGCAGGGAGTGAAGGGGTTACATTGGGGGAGGGCAGGGAGTGAAGGGGTTACAGTGTGGGGAGGGCAGGGAGTGAAGGGGTTACATTGGGGGAGGGCAGGGAGTGAAGGGGTTACAGTGTGGGGAGGGCAGGGAGTAAAGGGGTTACATGGGGGGAGAGCAGAGGGTGAAGGGGTTACAGTGTGGGGAGGGCAGGGAGTGAAGGGGTTACATTGGGGGAGGGTAGGGAGTAAAGGGGTTACATGGGGGGAGAGCAGAGGGTGAAGGGGTTACATGGGGAGGGCAGGGGGTGAAGGGGTTACATGGGGAGGGCAGGGGGTGAAGGGGTTACATGGGGAGGGCAGGGGGTGAAGGGGTTACATGGGGAGGGCAGGGGGTGAAGGGGTTACATGGGGAGGGCAGGGGGTGAAGGGGTTGGAGGGGGTGAAGGGGCACTCGGAATCGCCCTGCGACCCACCAGTGGGTCGCGACCCACACTTTGGGAACCGCTGATGTAGTGGGTTTGGTGTTTAGGGTGCCCCTTTAAACATGCCACTTCAATTTTAGAAACTACTCTTCTCTATCATCAGATAACAATATTAAAATTAATATCAACTACACGTGAGAACTTTTGACTCCACGGCTTTAAATTTGCTCTCTCGGCTTACATCATTAAGTGAAATATGTGTTATGTTGCTCACCTTTGCAGGCCACAAACGCTGGTGCCATTTGCAGAAGACATAGCCTGGAGAGCTCATTGTTCAAGTTCATTCATATGAAGGTTTTTTATTTTGGAATTTGATGTAAATATTTTATTTGTAAGCCTGTAACATGAAAGGATAGACTAAGTTACACAGCATATAGCAAATGCATTTCTTTTTTTAGAAAACAACTATGTTTAGCTGATCAATTAACACCTTAAGGACCGCGGATGTACTAGGTACTTCTCCCGGCGGCGATCTGTGTTGTTCCCGGTCTAAGGGGAACTGCCTGACAGCCAAGACAGTCCCCGCTCGGCAAATTAGGCCCCCGCGGGCCTTCTGATCACTCTGAAAGAGCGGTCATATGGCCGCAATAGTTGTCTGCCTGCAGGGGGACTGCCTAAACTGACAGGCAGTCTCCCTGCATCTGTAAAATAAAATAAAAAAATGTTAGTTAACAAAAAAAAAAATTATATATATATATATATATATATATATATATATATATATTTATTTATATTATGTCATACTAAGTCTATTTTTTAATTAATACATATACAATTTTACGACGGCTTGCACTTACGACCAGGCGTAAGTGCGAGCCATCGTGGGGATTCTCTGCTCTGGTGCTTTCGTCTATGTTCGGAGAAGTCTCCCTGAACATAGAAAAGCGCACAAGAGCAGGGAATCCCTCAAATCTATGTTTGGGGAAATTTCCCCGAACATACAGGTGATACTCGAAAAATTTGAATATCGTGCAAAAAGTTCATTTATATCAGTAATGCAACGTAAAAGGTGAAACTAATATATGATATATACGCATTACATGCAAAACAAGATAGTTCAAGACATGATTTGTCATAAGTGCAATGATTATAGCTTACAGCTCATGAAAACCCCAAATCCACAATCTCAGTAAATTAGAATATTACATGCAATCAATAAAACAAGGAGTATACATAGAACAATATAGGACCTCTGAAAAGTATAAGCATGCACATGGACTCGGTACTTGGTTTGGGCCCCTTTTGCAGCAATTACTGCCTCAATGCGACGTGGCATGGAAGCTATAAGCCTGTGGCACTGCTGAGTTGTTATGGAAGACCTGGATACTTTAATAGTGGCCTTTAGCTCTTCTGCATTGTTCGGTCTCATGTCTCTCATCTTTCTCTTGGCAATGCCCCATAGATTCTCTATGGGGTTCAGGTCAGGCGAGTTTGCTGGCCAATCAAGCACAGTAATCCCACGGTCATTGAACCAGGTTTTAGTGCTTTTGGCAGTTGGCAGTCAGCATCCCCATAAAGCTCGTCTGCGGAAGGAAGCATGAAGTGCTCCAAAACCTCCTGGTAGATGGCTGTGTTGACCCTGGACTTAATGAAGCACAGTGGACCAACACCAGCAGATGACATGGCTCCCCAAATCAACACACCGTGGAAACTTCACACTGGACTTCAAGCATCTTGCAGTGTGTGCCTCTCCATTCTTCCTCCAGACTCTGGGTCCTTGGTTTCCAAATGAGATGCAAAAGTTGCTCTCATCAGAAAAGAGGTCTTTGGACCACTGAGCAACAGACCAGGTCTGTTTTTCTTTAGGCCAGGTAAGACGCTTCTGACGTTATTTGTTGTTCAGGAGCAGCTTGACAAGACGAATACGACATCTGAAGCCCATGTCCAGGATCCGTGTGTGGTGGCTCTTGATATGTGGACATATTTACATATCTGATAGAAAATCTACAACCTAACTGGTAATTATGCTGGTTTTATTTAATTTAATTTAATAAAATTCAATTAATTGATTTTACTAAATGGCAGAATATACTTGGATAAAAGCTGGTGATTCCAAACATTAAGGAGTCATGATTCGTTAATATATAGAATTCGGAATTCCATTCCTGCAGGTGGACCAATGAACTCTATATTACTTTTAACTTTAAAAATAGAATACCAGGCAATTATCCAAAAAATTTAGCTTATGTAATTTAGAAATAGTGAATCTTAATTAAGGACGTTAAAATTCTGCAAACATAAATCTGGTTAGAATTATTCTTATTGGATAGACATAGGAATGGTGAATGATCTGCTATGAGAATTATTGTAGTTGTAAAAATTGCAATATAATAGGATATCTTGCCTATGAGGATTGTAGCTAGCAGTGAAAGAGTTAATTCAGTGTGATTTAACTGTCAGCTAAAGTTTTTATTGCTTTATGCTGTGCTGCTATGAAATGCTGTGTTCTGTGTTAATTGGGTTCTGAAGTGTCCCGTCGTAAATATTAAACTGTTGACAACGGACAACATATAACTTGCATTTAGCTGTCTATATTGTGTTAAACCACTACCATATTGTATACTTATGTTATACCTAAATATTCACCGATTATTGTCACGCATGTTACATATATTATTTTATTATTATTGTCACAATAAATTTTTATAGTTAATTTGTGATGTGTAAAGTAAAATCTTCTGGTGAAACTTACTCTAGGATCTAAGAGAATTAAAATAATGGGTAATTCTCAGCTTAAAATAATTAAAATCGGGGAAACCGTGCCAAGATATCAATTTTTTATATAATAAAAATGTAAGTAATTTTTGATGATTTTTATGAAAATATTTTTAATATTTATCACCCCATAAATATCTTCACAATACCGATATTAAAATTATCTCTTCAATGCTTGCGGAAAGGTTAAAAATAGTTATGCCACGGGGGCGGAGTTAACAGCCGAGCTGGAAAGTCGCATAGCACATGAGCTCCTGCTGTACTAGCCAAATAAACATAAAAAATAGCCGTTTGCCACCTCCAAATCGGCAACCTTTTCGGCTCAAGAGAGTGCCAGGCAATTCGCCATCAAGATGGGGCGCAAAACAAAGAAGCCCAGACCGGATTAACCGAGACAAGGCCCCAACATCGCGGAACTCTTGCGGCAAACGCAGGGGGCACCTGGGCCCAAAATGGCTGCTTACCCTGAAACCTTCTCCGAACTCTCGGATGATTTCTCCTCTGGGGAGGAAACACCAGACCTACCCCAGATGGCAGCACCTAAGCCGAATGTCCGGGTAGCAGACACCTCACCGGTAACAACGGCGGTCCTCAAGTCTCTATTAGCCGACCTCCAACGGACTCTCCAAATGGACGTGGCGTCCCTCCGGGCTGACATCCAAGGCCTAACGGGAAGAATCGGAACCCTGGAGGCATCTACTACCACCCACACATCACAGATTGCTGCACTACAGCGAGAGGTACAAGGCCTCAAAAGCCAGAACGCAAGGCATGAGAGCCAGTTCACAGCCATAGAGGACGCAAGGCGGGCCAACAACTTGAAAATCAGAGGCATCCCGGAAGATATTCAGGCCGCGGAGCTCCCACATATGCTAAGGCGGCTATTAACGGCACTGTTACCGCCGCGACAAGCCAAAGCAGCGCAGCTGGACGGCTTCTTTCGAGCCCCGAAACCGTCAAAGGCACCTACCACGGCACCCCGAGACCTCATCATACGCTTCCAGCACCACAAGGACAAGATGGCGGTCGTCGCAGCAACCAGGGAATGCTCCCCTTACAAGTTTGAGTCGATGTCTCTCTCGTTTTACGCTGATCTAACCGGCAGCACACTCGCTTGGCGCCGGTCATTCAAGCCATTTACCAAGCTGCTGCAACAGCAAGAAATGCCATACAGATGGCTGAAAACGCGTGCCATATGGCTCCAGAAGGGCGAGACCAACTACACTATAGGCTCCCTTGAAGAGGCGACAGCTTTACTACACACCCTGGGCCTGCCTAAAGACTCTCTTCAACCTACGGCAAACCACTCAGGGCCTACTCCGACTCACCAGTGGAATCCTGACCGGGTACAACCCTTTGTTCCACGCAGAGCGGAACCGAACCGAGATGAGGCTACAGCAACATGAAGCAACCAAGTCCCGATAAGGACTCTTTGTTAACCCATAGTTCTCTCTTTATTTCGTTATGCATTATTATGTTATTTCTTTTATCGTTAGCTCCTCCATATAATGTTTCCAA
Organism: Pelobates fuscus; assembly: GCF_036172605.1. Taxonomy (NCBI): domain Eukaryota; kingdom Metazoa; phylum Chordata; class Amphibia; order Anura; family Pelobatidae; genus Pelobates; species Pelobates fuscus. The sequence continues at coordinate 313,849,148 of NC_086321.1, forward strand.
CTGGACGAGACACTTCAACCATAGCTCCACCGACTGACGGGCATTTCAGCCATGTCCCACCCTCTCCCCCCCCCCCCCCGCCTGACAGGAGAACGACATAGAACAAGCGACAACACCTGACAAAGCCAGGCGTAACACACACAGCGGGACAGAACAGGACAGGACCCTACACCTACCCCCTGAACACCATTCACAATAAGGTACGGCCCGCACAGATTCACGCACATACTCTGACCCGAACAGGGACCCACCGCCACGACTGACCTCAGACTAAATAAAGGCTTTACATGGCCAAGACACCCAAACGAGACGATGAGTCCCCATCACAGTACCGGGCACGTACCCCTAGCCATAAGATACCACGTACTAGGCCAAGACAAAAATATAAAAAGTGCAAGAATTAACAGGCCACACGAACGTCAATGTATATTGTTGTATTACTCTCTGGCACAAGCTGTTGTGGCTGTGAAATACTGTATGTTTCTCTATGCACGATCAAAAAGAATTTAAAAAAATAAAAATAAAAAAAAATAGTTATGCCACAATTAATAAACAACGACCAAGTGGGATTTTTACCAAAGAGGACCTCAGAAAAATAATAAACATTTTAGAAGAAATAGAGAACAATAAAACTCCTTTAAACTCCTTTAATGTTACCATCAATAGACGTAGAGAAAGCGTTTGATAGGGTGGGTTGTAGTTTTATGTTTGCAACCCTAAAACAATTTGGAATCACTGGTTCAATACTACAAGTGATATCAGCCCTCTACACTAACCCATCAGCAAACGTCACAGGGTCAGGACATCACAATACTTCGAGATTAAAAAATGGGACAAAACAGGGATGCCTTCTTTCCCCTCTATTGTACATAATGGTTTTAGAACTTCAAAAAGACAAAATAAAAAAAATCAAAGGCTTTACCAACATGTCAAACAAAGCTAAATATATAGGCAGACGATATTTTACTAACACTAGAAGATCCAAAAATCTCGGTCCCAGAGTTATTGAGGGAGATAAAGAATTATTCTAAAGTCTCAGGATATAAAATGAACCTAGAGAAATCAATATACATTGCTAAAAATATGAATAAAAGATTAACTAACTTTCTTGTACAAAATATAGGGCTCCCTGACAATAAGTATAGACTAAGATATTTAGGTATAACCATAACTCCAGATTTAAAAGACCTTATTGAAACTAACTTCTTACCCTTATTTAAATAAAAAAAAAAAAAAAAAAAAGGACTGGAAAGGACTATGCTTTTCTTGGTCGGGTCGAATTAACATTCTAAAAACTTATATTCTACCAAAATGGCTGTACTCATGGAGAATGATCCCTTTCAACTTCCCAGAAAACTGGCTATTATTTTTTACATTTGTATGGGGTGGTAAAAAAAAACAAAAAAAAAAACAAGTGTTAAAATGAAAAACCTGACTAGGTCAAGGCAAGACAGAGGATTGGGATGCCCAGAAATTTTCCAATGTTACCTGGCTAGCATACTTTTCCACATATTGCTCTCCCAAAATTATGCAGCCACTAAAGAAACTTGATACAAAATGGAAAAAACAAAAACAGGGGTAGGCAACTTACCCTCGCTATTTTGGGTTTTAGACTTCGATAAAAAAAAAAATCTACTGAAGAGGCACGGAGCAAATCACAGATACTCAAAGGATTAACTCTCAATCAATTTAGGACTAAATAAAATAGAGGTGCTTCCATTCTCTACCATTTCAGATATGCTGGAAAATATAAAAATACAAAAGGGGGGAGGGGGAGGAATTAGAGAATTCAAAATATATTAGTGAAGAATAAAATTAAGCCCTTCCATCAAATTATGGAGGAATTCAACATTTCCAATAAAGAAAAAAGGCTTTATTGCAGAATATCTACTTAAAAATAACGAGTAGAAAAACATAAAACTCAGACACCTTCTGGAACTAAAGAATTATAAAAACCTATTGGCAAAGAGTGCCAAAGTTATATACGGAAGGAAACACGATAAACAAATAGGTTTGATTAATAAATGTGAAAAAGAACTACAAGTACCCATAGAAAAAGAAAATAAGAAAATAAAGTATACAAACATATACATTGCCTAAACCTCACGGAAACACAATTTAAACTTTCTAACAGATGGTATTTAATACCAAAAACACTTAAATACAATTTTCCTAGAGGCATCAGATAGGTGTTGGAAATGTAATGTCAATGGAAGGTAATTTGATTCACAGTTGGTGGCAATGCGCACCTATAAGTCAATATTGGAAGGATGTAATGAAAGCAATATATCAAATAACTGAAATAAAACTAGAATTCAAACCTGAGTTGGTCTTATTAAATCTAAATTGGCCCAAAATGTCAAAAAAAAAAAAAAAGAAGTACAAATGGTAACATAACATCTTCTTTTAGCACGTAATTGGAAAACAGTGAGAATCCGATAAACTAAAGAATTAATAGCACAAGTCATATGGCAAGCAAAAACGAACCTAGGAAATAGATACACTCAAATAGAAGACTGGGACACATGGCTAAACAAACTGGAAGCTATAATTTAACAACTACCACACCGGACAAAAAGAACGGAAAATTACCGTACATACTCGAGTATAAGCAGTTTTTCAGCAAATCTTTTGTGCTGAAAACCCCCAACTCGGCTTGTACTCGAGTCAATTCTGTATATGGCAATTCACATTGCCATAATACAGACAATGGGGCTGTGGGGGCTGCAGAGAGCGTTGACTTACCTCTCCTTCAGCTCCTGTCAGCTCCCTCCTACTCCGCGCCGGTCAGGTCAGCTCCTCTGCCAGCTCCCAGTGTAAGTCTCGCGAGAGCCGCGGGGTCACTGGGACTTACACTGGGACTTGCAGAAGGAGCTGACCGGACCGGCGCGGAGGAGGAGGGAGCTGCAGGAGAGGTAAGTAACAGCTCACTGCCAGCCCCCCTCCTACACAGTGCACACCACTGGACCACCAGGGAGTAAGAGCCCCCCTCCCTGCCATGTATCAAGCAGGGAGGGGGGGACGAAAAAAATTTAAATAAAATAAAATAAAAAATAATAATTAAATAAAATAAAAAAAATAAAAAAATAAAAAATAAAATTTAAAAAAATAATAAAATTGCCCACCCCCCACCAAGGCTCTGCAACACACACACACACGCTGCACTCATACACACACGCTGCACTCATTATATACACACACTGTAAATAAATATTCAATTAATATAATTTTTATAGGATCTAATTTTATTTAGAAATTTACCAGTAGCTGCTGCATTTCCCACCCTAGTCTTATACTCGAGTCAATACGTTTTCCCAGTTTTTGGGGGTAAAATTAGGGGCCTCGGCTTATACTCGAGTATATACGGTAACTACATTACATCAGACGTAATGGCGTGCTCTCTCTCTCCCCAAGGATAGGCAGGAAGGATAGATTTATAAGAAGCAGCAAATTAGGGTGGGGGGGATGGGGGATAGGTGTAGGAAGGATTAAAGTTTAATTAAGTTATCCCCCTTGTTACCTTCCCCTCTTCTACTCACAAATCTATTAAAGAAGGGAACATATTCAATAAAGAGATGAAAACTAGGGCTGGAGGAGAAGGAGTAAGGGAGGAGATATTTATGATGACAAGAGTACCAAGGCTGGAAAAAAGAAGCACCAGATAAAACATAAGCCAGGTACACGTCTGAAATATCTAAATAAAAAAATGTGTATGTGTGTCTGTCAGTGAATGTGTATGTGTGCCTGTGAGTATCTGTCAAATCAGTAAGAGTCTGTGTTTGTCATTGAGTGTTTGAGTATCTGTCAGTAAATAAGTGTGTGTCAGTCAGTGAATGTGTATGTTTAAAATCAGGGAGTCAGTTTCTGTCAGTGACGTCTGTGTGTTTGTCATTGAATCTGTGTGTAAGTGTGTAACTGTCAGTGTGTATGTGCCAGTGGGTGTCTGTCAGCGAGTGAGTCAGTGAATGTGTGTGTGTCTGTCAGCGAGTGTGTTGGTTTAACAGTGTGTGAGATAATGGCTGACTGTCAGTGAGTTTATGTCAGTGTATGTACATCAGTGAGGGCATGTTGGGGGGGGGATAAACCCAATTAAATTTAAACTGATCACCCCCTCTCCCGCTCCCCCCCAGCACATATCAAACAGTACACACACTAAATGCACTACACTGACACTGCCTCATATATTATATATATATATATATATATATATATATATATATATATATATTTATTTTTTTATTCACTACACACACAATGCATTTACTACATACAATACACACTGCATCCACTACACAAACAATGCATAACAAAGGATGTTGGCGTGCTTTTGGTGCGGTGCGGGGGCAGCATTCCTTCCTTGGACCCAGGCAGCACAATGTCTTGGGCCGGCCTGGATTTTGAATATCTAGGCTTAGAATTGATCAGCGATGTCCAAAGGACAATGGAGCTTAATTTTTTTTTAGACTTCTAAGACAAACCAATATATTGCTAAAAAAAAAATACAGACAGATCGATATATCATGGTGGGGAAGAGTAAACACCATTCGAAACTACGTCCTCCCGAAATGGTCTCATCTGTTGATTCCTAAAATATGAACCCCTCCTCCGTGGATAATAATGGTCCAGAGAATTTTTGATCGCTTCATCTGGAAGGGGAAGACCCCAAAAATAAGTAGACGCAGCTTAGCATTAAAAACCAAAAGTAGAGGAATTAACATGCCCCTAATCGAAGGCCTATACATAGCAAATATCTTAAACATTTACAGATCACAACTACCTGTTTCTAAAAAAAGATTTTTGGTGGCAAGTCGAATACGAAATGACTAATATGAACAATTGGAAAACATGTATCTGGAATATTGAAGATCCTTATAACTTTAAGCAGAACTGTAAACAAAGTTGAATTGTAAGCAATTTAAGGGAAGAGTAAAAAAAAAAAAAGAAAAAAAAAAAAAAGAAATGAAGTTAGACAAAAGTATCTTAAATTTCTTTAAAACGGAGATAGTAGAAGCCAATGTAGAAAATATTATGTTAAGAAATTGAATACGTCACGGTATAAAATGTGTAGATCAAATAATGGAAGGTACTAAAATAACCCCCACCCCCCAACTACAAGAGGAATTTTCCCTTCCAAATTATGAATTATTCTCATAATTGAGAGTTACAAATGTTATAAGTCTTTATAAGACAGACAGTCCTTCAGACCATACACTGAAGATATCAAGGTTGCTGAATAGGAAAAATATAAATACCCAGCCGCAGCTTGGTTGGGGTCTCGCCGTCCTCCACTCACCCTGGACCACAGACCAGGATCCAGCTTCCAGTGGATAGGCCTCTCTTGGTACAGAGAGTGTAGCAGGAACAGCTCTTACAAGAGCTTAGTGATTACACTCAGGGGAGTATAGGGATTATAGCAATCCCCAGAGTGTAGATTTCCAATCCCCCAAACATGAGTCAAGACTTCATGAAGGTGAAAGATGATCTCAGAGTTTAATGGTACAGGTTGGTCACAAACGCTGGCCAAAGCTAGTGTTTTTATTTGTTTTTTGCATTTTTTAACACAAAAACTACACTTTAACTGGTGATGTCATTGTCGTGATATGTTTTACTGTTGTTAATGCTCATATTTGTATTGAGCGAAGTCTCCCGAGTATAACAATACCCCCCATGTACAGGTTTTATTGTGTTTTGAAAAGGTACAGGGTCAGTATAGGCCTTGCCCAATTCAGTTTGCCAGATTGGTTTGCTGGGTCTGTGTTGCCTTTTGAGACCATATGGTAGCCCAGGAATGTGAAATAACCCCATCATGGCATACCATTTTCAAATGTAGACAACCCAGGGTATTCCAAATGGGGTATTTCCAGTCTTTTGGAGTAGCCCCAAACGCTTGCCAAAGTTAGCATTTCTATTTTTTTTTTTTATAATTTTATATATACCGTATATACTCGAGTATAAGACGACCGGAATATAAGACGAGGCCCCTAATTTTACCCCCAAAAACTGGGAAAAATTATTGACTCGAGTATAAGACTAGGGTGGGAAATGCAGCAGCTACTGGTAAATTTCTAAAAATTAGATCCTAAAAAAATTATATTCATTGAATATTTATTTACAGTGTGTGTATGTATGAGTGCAGTGTGTGTGTGTGTGTGTGTGTATGTATGAGTGCAGTGTGTGTGTGTCTGTATGTATGAGTGCAGTGTGTGTGTGTCTGTATGTATGAGTGCAGTGGGTGTGTGTCTGTATGTATGAGTGCAGTGTGTGTCTGTATGTATGAGTGCAGTGTGTGTCTGTATGTATGAGTGCAGTGTGTGTGTGTGTATGTATGAGTGCAGTGTGTGTGTGTGTGTATGTATGAGTGCAGTGTGTGTGTGTGTGTGTGTGTGATGCAGTGCGTGTGTGTGTGTGTGTGATGCAGTGTGTGTGTGATGCAGTGTGTGTGTGAGATGCAGTGTGTGTGTGAGATGCAGTGTGTGTGTGAGATGCAGTGTGTGTGTGTGAGATGCAGTGTGTGTGTGAGATGCAGTGTGTGTGTGTGTGTGAGATGCAGTGTGTGTGTGTGTGTGTGATGCAGTGTGTGTGTGTGTGTGATGCAGTGTGTGTGTGTGTGATGCAGTGTGTGTGTGTGTGATGCAGTGTGTGTGTGTGATGCAGTGTGTGTGTGTGTGATGCAGTGTGTGTGTGTGTGATGCAGTGTGTGTGTGTGTGATGCAGTGTGTGTGTGTGTGATGCAGTGTGTGTGTGTGTGTAATGCAGTGTGTGTGTGTGTGAGATGCAGTGTGTGTGTGTGTGAGATGCAGTGTGTGTGTGTGTGAGATGCAGTGTGTGTGTGTGTGAGATGCAGTGTGTGTGTGTGTTGCAGAGCCTTGGTGGGGGGTGGGCATTTTTATAAAAAAATGTTATATTATTTTTTAATTTACTATTATTTTTTAAATATTATTTATTTTATTATTATTATTTATATATTTATTTTTTCGTCCCCCCTCCCTGCTTGATACATGGCAGGGAGGGGGGCTCTCGCTCCCTGGTGGTCCAGTGGCATTGGCAGTTCAGTGGAGGGGGCTGGCAGAGAGCGCTTACTTCTCCTGCAGCTCCTGTCAGCTCCCTTCCCCTCCGCGCCGGTCCAGTCAGCTCCCCTGTCAGCTCACAGTGTAAGTCTCACGAGAGCCGCGCTATGACCCCGCGGCTCTCGCGAGACTTACACTGGGACTTGCAGAGGGAGCTGACCGGACCGGCACGGAGGAGAAAGGAGTTGACAGGAGCTGCAGGAGAGGTAAGTAAACGCTCCCTGCCATACCCCCTCCTACACAGCCCCTTGTCTGTATTATGGCAATGTAAATTAATAACACACAAAGAATGAAATGTTGCCATGTTTTTATTGAACACACCATGTAAACATTCACAGTGCAGGTGGAAAAAGTATGTGAACCCCTAGACTAATGACATCTCCAAGAGCTAATCAGCCAACTGGAGTCCAATCAATGAGATGAGATTGGAGGTGTTGGTTACAGCTGCCCTGCCCTATAAAAAACACACACCAGTTCTGGGTTTGCTTTTCACAAGAAGCACTGCCTGATGTGAATGATGCCTCGCACAAAAGAGCTCTCAGAAGACCTACGATTAAGAATTGTTGACTTGCATAAAGCTGGAAAGGGTTATAAAATTATCTCCAAAAGCCTTGCTGTTCATGAGTCCACGGTAAGACGAATTGTCTATAAATGGAGAAAGTTCAGCACTGCTGCTACTCTCCGTTGGAGTGGGCGTCCTGTAAAGATGACTGCAAGAGCACAGCGCAGCCTGCTCAGTGAGGTGAAGAAGAATCCTAGAGTGTCAGCTAAAGACTTACAAAAGTCACTGGTAAATGCTAACATCCCTGTTAGCGAATCTACAATACGTAAAACACTAAACAAGAATGGATTTCATGGGAGGATACCACAGAGGAAGCCACTGCTGTCCAAACAAAACATTGCTGCACGTTTACAGTTTGCACAAGAGCACCGGGATGTTCCACAGCAGTACTGGCAATATATTCTGTGGACAGATGAAACCAAAGTTGAGTTGTTTGGAAGAAACACACAACACTATGTGTGGCGAAAAAGAGGCACAGCACACCAACATCAAGACCTCATCCCAAATGTGAAGTAAGGTAGTGGGGGCATCATGGTTTGGGGCTGCTTTGCTGCGTCAGGGCCTGGACGGATTGCTATCATCGAAGGAAAAATTAATTCCCAAGTTTATCAAGACATTTTGCAGGAGAACTTAAGGCCATCTGTCTACCAGCTGAAGCTCAACAGAGGATGGGTGTTGCAACAGGACAATGACCCAAAGCATAGAAGTAAATCAACAACAGAATGGCTTAAACAGAAGAAAATACGCCTTCTGAAGTGGCCCAGTCAGAGTCCTGACCTCAACCCGATTGAGATGCTGTGGCATGACCTCAAGAACGTGATTCATTCCAGACATCCCAAGAATATTGCTGAACTGAAACAGTTCTGTAAAGAGGAATGGTCAAGAATTACTCCTAAACGTTGTGCACGTCTGATCTGCAACTACAGGAAACGATTGGTTGAAGTTATTGCTGCCAGAGGAGGTTCAACCAGTTATTAAATCCAAGGGTTCACATACGTTTTCCACCTGCACTGTGAATGTTTACATGGTGTGTTCAATAAAAACATGGCAACATTTCATTCTTTGTGTATTAGTTTAAGCAGACTGTGATTGTCTATTGTTGTGACTTAGATGATGATCAGATCACATTTTATGACCAATTTGAGCAGAAAACCATATCATTCCAAAGGGTTCACATACTTTTTCTTGCAAATATATATATATATATATATATATATATATATATATATATAAACAGACACACACATATATACACACACACACACACACACACACACACACGTAGAAAGGCCATTTGTGGGAGGAGTAAGTCCCCATCTTAAACTCCCAGCCCCTACTCACCTCTGCCGTTCAAGTTGATTGCTGTCTATCTCCATAGCAACCAGCAACCAGCACTCCCGGTCCGAGCTTCCCGCCAAACAGCTCCAGTCTCCAGCTGAATCCTCCGTCCGTTCTGGAGCCCTGCCACCTGATAGTTTTTTGGCTATTTCCCTCCGTTCGGGCCTAAAAACATAGGGGTAGGCTCCCCTTTACTTATACATTACCCGTTCGTGAAATTTAGCGGTTTGTGCGACTAAATTAGTCAAACGCTGGCTATACTTACGTTTCGTGGGTCCTTCGTGCGGTCTAAACTGCCGACCTTTGTTCGTGTAAACTCTGGTGTAAATTTCATTAAATTCTTGTCTACTGTTCGTTCATACAAACGAACTATGTACATGTATACTTACCCGTTCGTTCAATTTTCTGTTCGTCTAAAAAAATCTGTTCCCTCGCATACTTACCCATTCGTGCACTTCTGCTGTTCATGCGGAATTAGTCGTATGCAGGCGATACTTAAGCTTCAGTGGGTCCCCCGTGCGTTCTAAACTGCCAACCCCTGTTCGTGTAATTATCAGATTTCGTTCGTACGAACTAAACGAACATATATATATACACTTACCCGTTCGGTTACTTAGCTGCTTGTATTAAATCTGTCAAAATTAGTTGAAAAAAAATCTGTTTATTACTGCAACCATTTACTACTACGTCTGTGGTTCTTGGTTTAATTATGTTTAAAATACAAGATCCTCAGATGTATGACACTTTATCTCAGAACTCTGTTATTTATTCCGAGGCCTTTTTTGAGTTAACCCTCTGTTTTAAGTTGTGTTAAATACTTAATAAATTCTTCTGACACCCAACTACTTTGGCAGAGATTTCCAACTCCACGCCAACCCCGTACGCCATCACAGAACATATATATTAACCTCTTAAGGACGCATGACGGAAATTTTCCGTCATGCAGTATTTTTCCAGCAGGGTCTATTACCTTGCTGGTAACTATGAGCCCCAGGTATCATTTGATTCCTGGGGCTCCCCTCTCTCACCTGGGGCCAGAATTAGTGTCCCCAGACTGACTGATGCGCTGTTTGCAGAGCTCAAAGTGAGCGCTGCAAACAAGCATTTAAATGGGGATTTAAATCCCCACTATTACAATTTGGTGTGATCAGGGTTAAATCCCTGCTAACACAAGGGAGTTCCAGGTATCAATGGAAACCTGGGGCTCCCCTCTATCAGCTGTGGACATTTTTAGTGACCCCAGCCTTTTTGATGAGTTACATGCAGTGCTGGAAGTCAGCGCGGCATGTATCTGCTTAAATAGGCATTTAAATGCCTATATCTAGATTGATATTTCATTTTTTTTTTCTTTTTTTTGGATTTTTTTTAATAATAAATAAGAATTTATATATGTATATGTCACATCAGATTAAAGCCCTTTTTGTCCTTTAAAAAACGATATATAACATGTGTTGGTGTAATAAATAAGAAAAATGCAAACAGAGGTTGAACACACACAGCAAAAAATGCAAAAAATGCTTGTGTCCTTAAGGGTAAGTCCAGTTTTTGAAGCTGCGTCCTTAAGGGGTTAATATGTAGCACGGTCCTCTGGGGGAGTTTCCGAAACCCTACATTTCATTTCTCTATAGCTTACGCAGACATTAATCTTAGCTCTGTTACATTTCTTTGGTCTCCACAGATAGTCCGTTTGTCTTGTATTACTGCATATTACAGGTTCCTGTATTTACAATCCAGATATAGTATTTACTCTCTTCAGTTTCAATCATGTCAAGGCCTCAGGCAGCCTTCACTCTAAACTTGTCACAAACGTACGGCCCCTCTACTCTCGTATCATTTATGTCCAGTTAACACTGTCCTCTGGGGAAATTTGTTAATTAATATATACTATTATAACCGCTTCTATTTTAATAATTGTACAAACCCTAGCTCCAACATTATTCTAGGCCTACTCCGGTTTTCTCCGTACAAACCACTTACGTTCATCCAAGTACCTGTACAACAAATCAAGGTATAATACTCTACTCATTACGGGGCTCTCACACTAGACCTGACGCGGTCTCTACTTATCACCATGATCATACGGTCCTACGTCCTTTTTGTGTTTAAATTCTCTACATTTTTACTTAGGCCTACATTCATACAGCCATCAGGCAAGAACCTACTCAACTTACCTAACCTGGTACCCCGCTCCATTACCAGGTATTTGCGTTCTTACTCATTACTAGCATCAATCAGCCTCCCTCTATAGCATAAACTAGTCCCAGTCTCGGACTAATCATTCAGATCCCTCACCTCAGGATCTCACGTTGCGCTCCTATATCCACCCCTTACTGCCTCCAATTTTTTACGTTTCAAGCATACGCCCCTTTGTTACGTTCAAACACATCAACATCTGTCTTAACCCTTAGGCTTCTTCTACGATACCAGCAGCTGCCAAGCCACTCTACTTAAAACACTCAAAGTTTCAAGTTACTGGTTATAACCACTATCTGGTTATAATCCACTCATCACTACTGGTTATAATCAACTCATTACATCCATAATTGGCAATTAACCCATTGAAGGTGCGTGAACTGGCTTACAGGGTCTAGGCTCCGGCCCTATCTCACCTAAGTACATCCCGGTCCTGCGAGGCCATCTCCAACCTCAACACGGAGGTACGGCCCCACGTCCAAATCATAGTTAGACGCCTTGTTCGCCCTTCTACAGGGCCTCACTTTTCACGGCCACACGTTTTGAATCTCTTAACAGTCATTGAGAGGTCAACATTCCGCCACCACGTCTGTGTCAACGAACTTCCCTGGGCCAAATCATATATAGAGCCCCTCACCGCCACTCGGCACTAGCAGGGCCTCATCTGTCACTGGTTCACAGTTAAGTTTTTCGCTTCGGTACTAGCCTTACAGACCAGTTCACCTAAGGAACCCCCTCGTCTCTAATACCCCCCCTCTGTTCTCTCCTACGCTTCTACTAAATCTAATTCACTAATTCATTTCTAGAATGTCTCAAGAACCAGCTCCCATCGACGAGTTGTCTGCCGAAGAGATTCCGTTCACTCCCATCAGACCCAAGTCTCCAGGCGAATCTCTCGCCCCCTCTACTCCTACGTCCTTGAGAGCATGGACTATTCCTAAAATTACGGCCGCACTTAGGCTCAGGGGCATCCCCTTTCCGGCTACGGCTAGAAAGGCAGAACTCTATAGACTTCTGACCAATCAGGCCCCCGAGCCTAGGCCAGGCACTAGCTCCCAAGGACAGCCACCAGGAGCTTGCACGGCCACTCATGACACCCTTGCAGTAATCCTGACCAACCTGTAGACCCTGAACAGCAGGTTATGTAAAGTGAAGAGTGCCATCGCCTCCCCAGGTAACCTCCCTGGCCTCACAACCCCCACCCCGGCAGTCTCTACTACACCACCACGCTCCCCTATACTTCCCCCCCCCCCCAGCACCAGCCACAGCTACGTCACCTTTTGTGTCACTCCGTCCCAGACTCCATTAGGAAAAAAATCCTTATACTTATAGCCTCTCAAGAGGTGCTGGAGAACCGAGCATATAACTACGTGGCTATCTCAGTGGTGCTTAAAACCATAGATCCTACGCTTAGTAAGAAATTATCCACTCCGCAGTTATTAATAGCCATGGGGATATACCACGACGTAATTTGCTCGGTATATCCCCACAGGAGAGAGGAACTAGACCTCTACCTTCATAAAGTGGTGGATTTTGTCATCAAGTACGGGGGCTCATCTTTTTACGACTACCATAAAAATCGGTATCAGCGAAGGCGGCGACCCATCTGAAGCAGTTCAATATTAGAATTAACTGGTGTCAGATGGATACTGAATTATTCTGTTGCCACTTCGCTGGTCTGAAGCCCCTGTCTTGTGCTGTATGTAATTCTACATTCCATATGGCTGATTTGTGCCCTTCTGAAGCGGATCCATCCACCTCCACTCCCACCCCTCAACCCACTTTCACCCCTTACATTAAACAAGCGGGTGGTCAACGGGATAAACTGGGTAGGCCCATCTCCTTAGGCAAAGCTCAGGTGTGCAACAATTTTTATGCCTGGGTTCACACAGGGTTTTCTCACGGGTCTCGTAGCCATCCCCTCAGGCACGCTTGAATCTCCCAACCTCTTGTCAGCCTGCCAAGACCCAGTATCCACAGACACTCTCCTTTCCTCTGAAATCTCACATGGTTTCATGATCTGCCTCTTCAACTCCTCACCTTTTTCTTCCTGGCGCACTAATCCCATTGGTATAGCTGTGAACAAATACTCTAATAAAAAAACGCCCGATTATCGATCGGCACCGCACTCATCTTTTGTTCCCAGCATTAACTCACTCATACCCACAGAAGAATTTTTACTACAGTACGTACAAATTGACGATGCAATACAATCCCCCGTTTCAACTGGTAGCAACGCTTGGCTTAGCAAAACGGACATAACATGCACCTATCACTCTGGCATTTGCACGCTGTTAAATGGCGAGACAGATACTATTTTTCCACACGACTCCCTTTCGGGTCTAGAAGCTGCCCTAAACGGTTTGATATATTCGTAGAAACTCTATGCTGGCTGCTTCTGAATGTTCTCAGGTGTCACTTATTCACTATTTGGATGACTTCCTACTGATAGAACCAGGCGCACGTACACCAATATCCTCAGCACATTTTTCCACACTCGGGGTACCCATATCAACCTCCAAAACCATCGGCCCCACTAATAAACTAACCTTCTTGGGGATCGAGCTGGACTCTGGTACCTTCCGCGCCAGCCTTTCCCCCCGACAAATTGGTCCGCTTGAGAGGGGAGATAGACATGTTCCTGTGGAGTGATGCATGCACCAGAAGGGAACTTCAGTCCCTATTGGGGTCCCTAAATTTAGCGATGCGCATCATTCTGCATCCAAACATTCAGTATCTCCTTCCTCTGCATGCAGACACTGAACCTTCCTCATAGAGATTCATTGATTCAATTCATCTCTATGAGGAGATGCTGATTGGCCAGGGCTGTGTTTGAATTGTGCTGGATCTGCCCCTGATCTGCCTCCTTGTCAGACTCAGCCAATTCTATGGGGAAGCATTGTGATTGGATCAGGCCACCACTTCTGATGATGTCAGAGGAAGTTCACAGGCAGAGGCAGCAGCTTCAGACTTAAGACTTACTATCTTTAGGGAGGCAAAGGGGGCTAGATAGTGGTTTTAACACTATAGGGTCAGGAATACAGGTTTGTGTTCCTGACCCTATAGTGCTCCTTTAACCCCTTAAGACCGCAGCCAAATGTACAAGTTGTGATCCAAAAAAAACGTAAACAAAACCTGGCATTTGCGCTACATGTCTGTCCAACCGTAATTCACCTCTTTCATATTAAATGCACCCACACTTATTATATATCATTTTATTCAGGGGAAACAGGGCTTTCATTTAACATCAAATATTTAGGTATGAAACATAATTTAATATGAAAAAAATGAGAGAAAATAAGATTTTTTTTAAATTTTTTTAGTTCTACGTGACATTCTAACTGTGAATGTCATAATATTGTTTGCTTTTACTGCAATACAATACACATATTTGTATTCAGCGATGTCTCACGTGTAAAACAGTACCCCCTATGTACAGGTTTTATGGTGTTTTGGGAAGTTACAGGGTCAAATATAGCATGTTACATATTTCAGTTTTTTCACATTGAAATTCGCCAGATTGGTTACGTTGCCTTTGAGACCATATGGTAGCCCAGAAATAAGAATTACCCCATGATGGCATACCATTTGCAAAAGTAGACAACCCAAGGTATTGCAAATGGAGTATGTCCAGTCTTTTTTAGTAGCCACTTGGTCACAAACACTGGCCAAAGTTAGTGTTAATATTAAAGTGTTAAAAATGCAAAAAACTAATTTGAACGCAAATTTTGGCCAGTGTTTGTGACCAAGTGGCTACTAAAAAAAAAAAAAAACATACCCTATTTGCAATACCCTGGGTTGTCTACTATTGCAAATGGTATGCCATCATGGAGATAATTTTCATTCCTGGGCTACCATACGGTCTCAAAGGCAACCTGGCGAATTTTAATGTGAAAAAACTGAAACGCAAACCTTATATTTGACTCTGTAACTTTTGAAAACACCATAAAACCTGTACATGAGGGGTACTGTTGTACTCGGGAGACTTCGCTGAACACAAATATTAGTGTTTCAAAACAGTAAAACGTATCACAACAATTATATCGTCAGTGTAAGTGCCATTTGTGTGTGAAAAATGCAAAAAATGTCACTGTCACTGACGATATCGTCGTAATATATTTTACTGTTTTGAAACACTAATATTTGTGTTCAGCGAAGTCTTCCGAGTAAAACAGTACCCCCCATGTACAGGTTTTATGGTGTCTTGGAAAGTTACAGGGTTAAATATAGTGCTAGCAAATTAAATTCCCTATAGTTTCAGCATGGGTTGTCAGGCAGGTCCCGCTAATTGTAATTAATAAAATGACCTAATTATGTAAAATTATTACATAAATATATGCGTAGAATTATTATATATATAGGTGTGTATATATATATATGTGTGTGCATATATATGTATATAATTTTTTTTATTATTTTTATTTATATATAGGTATATATTTAGTGATATATACGTATATACTTATGTATATAGATATATATATTATTTCGTTCTACATGTATTTTGATATCAATATATATATATTAATTTTAAAATACAGTTAGAACGAAATTTCGCATGTTTATATATTTATCTATTTATTTTGTATTATTTTTTTTATTTATTTTTTTAACGTATTTATATATATATTTATTTTTATTATATATAAATATATATATAATAAAAATTATATATATATTTAATCAATATCATTGTACGTGTATTTTGATATTAATATATATAATTATGTATATATTAATATTAAAATACATGTAGACAGTGTATGTATATTTATGTGTATATGTGTATGTGTATATGTGTATATATATATACTTAGATCATATATATATATAATAAATATTTATATGATCTAAGTATATATAATCTTATTTTTACACTGTTTTAACGGATTTTATTTGAATTTCAGACAGCAGGGGGAGTACCTGTCATTACAGGCACTCCCCCTGCTGGCACTGCCTTGGACGGCTATGTCGTCCATGTGATCGCGGGGTCCTCGCAAGGACCTCGCGATTACATGGCCCTGGGGGGCCGAAGAGGACGGAGGGGGACTCCCTGGGCTCCCAGGTAAGTCCCCCATACCGCGATCGCCGGCGTGGGATCACCGGCGACCGGGTAAGTACATAAGACCGCAGGACGTTCTATGCCGCCCTGCGGATTTTAGAGCCATCTAAATAAGGACGGCATAGAACGTCCTGCGGTCTTAAGGGGTTAAGGACAGTTTTTTGTCGGACGTACCAGATACATCCGAGGTCACTAAGGGGTTAAAACTAATTTTTCACTTAAATGTATCTTTTTATTTCTACTTTATGCATGTTTATAATGTTTTTAACTTTGTAAAGTTTAATGAGAAAACAAAGTAAATTGAAATTATCTTTAACTTGTGATTAATTCTCTTTATTCTCTCCTTCCTTTACTTTGTTTCCTTCTTTCTTTTATAAGTAAACAAAACTTAGTTTGCAAAAACATGAGCTACTCTACACACTATGCTTCTGCCTGTCCCTGCTTTCTCATCCGTGCATCAGCTCCCCTCCTCAATCCCCCCCCCCTTTTTTTGTTCCCTTTTTTCTCCTTTTCCTTTATTCTTTTACCTTTCTGATAGCAATGCTCAGGAGGAAGGCTGAGAGGCTGAGATAGCTAGCCCACTTATTAGCCAACAACAATTCTCTCTTTCCTATATTTTTATTTTGCTTCTCTCTCCTATTGTACAAGTACTCTGCTCCTTCTCTCTCCTATTTTACAAGTACTCTGCTCCTTCTCTCTCCTATTTTACAAGTACTCTGCTCCTTCTCTCTCCTATTTTACAAGTACTCTGCTCCTTCTCTCTCCTATTTTACAAGTACTCTGCTCCTTCTCTCTCCTATTTTACAAGTACTCTGCTCCTTCTCTCTCCTATTTTTTTTTAGATTATTTATGTTTTTTGGTAAGGCAATCTTACAGAAAGGAAAAGCAGTCATAACAGCTGTCTAATGGTTTGGCACATTAGATACAGCTTTCATCATCATGTCAATACCATTGTGTGGTCTGGTGTTCAGTAAGAGTCTCTTGGGTGGTGAGAGAGCTAGGTCCACCCGTCATGGCTTCTTTATGGGCGGTAGGCCAGGCCAGGGTGTTGGACCTTAAGATGAGCAAGATACAAGTTTAGTTCGGAATGATAATGCCAGCTAGCAGTATTGTTTGTAAGGGAAGTGTGCCTTAGGTGATTTGTTGGTTGAATTTAGGGGGGAACCCCGACGAGGGTTCACCTGTATCAGACCCTGGTGGGTGGGGGGGGTAAGGGAAAAAGGGTAGGGTGGAAAACGTGAGTGGTTGACTTCCGTGATACTTTTTGGGTTCACAGTGATCGTGGGTGTTGTAGTCGCATGAGGGTAGTGTGAGCCTACCATGAGAGAGTCGTGTCGCCCTCCAGCCACAGATTCCAGATTTTTTGGAATGAGTTTGATGTGTCATGCACTTGAGCCGTTAGTTTGTCCATGTCGATGCGGTCAGTTATTTTGTTATGGATTTGAGTATGGGTTGGTATAAGGGGGGTGGACCATACTTCTGCTATTGCTGTACAGGTAGCAGTGCTATTCAGGCAATTAGCTTGTTTTCGATAGTAGAGCCCAGGGTTCTAGGGGGACTAGTCTGGTGAGCAGCCGTGACAGGAGGTTTGAGATGCTCTTCCAGAGGCATGTGAGTTTGGGACATGTCCAACAGTGGCTGAATGTGCCAGTGTCACCACACAGTTTCCAGCAGAGGTTAGTGGGAATGCGTTTCATTGCTGCAAGTCAAAGGGGAGGTGAGGTACCACCGGAAGAGTATTTTGTACGCTTGTTCCTGGTGGGAAACGCATATTGAAATAGATTTGGTGGACGTCCATAGGTCAGCCCAGTCTGTGGGGTCGTCTGGGGAGCTCTGGTCTTTTTCCCAAGCCTTGATGTAGGGTAAGGCAATATGAGAGTGGTGCGTGGTCAGTGTCATGTAGAGATCAGAGATTTGGCTTTTTCGCGTTGGGGAGCGTAGGCTATCGCAATCGAAGTCAGTGAGGGCGGATGTGGCTGCTAGGCATATGGTGACGGATGCAGCAAAGCTGCAAAGTTGGAGGAGTCAGAAGTAGTCGAATGTGGTTAAAGTGGTGGAATTGGGTATGTCTGTGTAGCGAAGAAGAACGCCGTTTGGATACAAGTGCCCCAGTCTTACAATGTCCCTTTCTTCGAAGTGTGCATAATGTTGTGGCATTAAGCCTGGTGGGAACATTCTGTTGCGGAGAATCGGGGTAAAGGGTGATAGGCCTGTGGATAGGTCAAATTTGTCGTCCCAGAGATCTATGGAGTGGGTAATGGCCAGAGAGGTGGTAGGGGACAATGGTCTGTTTCGGCAGTCAAATATATAGGGAGGGGTGGTCACGGACAAAGATGAGGTGTTCTAAGTCGACCCATCGTTTGCAATCACGGGGGAGATGCCAGTGTTGGATTTGTGCCAGGTAGGCTGTGTTTTGGTAATGTGCAAGATTGGGGAGTCCCGGGCCACCTGAGTGTTTGGGTATTCGGTGTTTGCGTCCATTCCAGATAAATTGGTCGATATTGGTTTGTAGTGTTCATAGATCAGTATTTTTGCAGAGGATGGGTAGTGCTTGGAAGGTGTAAAGAAATTTGAACAGGAGGTTCATCTTTATGGAAGCTATTCTTCCAAGTCAAGACATGCTCATGGGTTTCCAGCTCTGGAGCTCAGCGTGTGCTTTGCGATAGAGGGGAGGGTATCTGGCATTGTATAATGTCCACGGTGAGTTGGATCCCTAGGGTGATTTGGTGGTGTTGAGCTGGCAGCCAGAGATCATGGAGTATTCCTGTATGGTTAGTAATGCTGTGAGGGATGTTTCAGGGTTAGTCAAATTTAGGAGTAAGTCGTCAGCATACGCAGCGACGGTAAATGCTTCGCCTTTGAGCCCTTTGATGTTCGGGTGTGTTCGTATGGTGTCAAGGGACAGGGCAAATAAGAGGGGGGTGAGTGGGCATCCTTGGGGAGCCATTCAGGATGGGGAAGGACGAGGGAGTAATGTTAGGCATTAGTAGTTGGGCAGTTGGTGTGTGGTACATTGCCGTTAAGAACTGGGTGACTTCATTCGGAAATACAAATTTGTGGAGCACTGTAAAGAGGTATGGCCAGAGAAGGCGGTCAAATGCCTTCTCGGCATCCAGGGAGACCAACTGTTGGAAGGACTCTATGGTTGGCCAGCCAGATTAAGTCTATCATCCTTCCAGGGTTGTCCTGGGCTTGTCTCCATGGAATAAAGCCTACCTGGTCCGATTTAGTCAGTTTCCTTAGGTGGAGGTTCAGTCTGGTTGTTATAACTTGTCAATTTCAGGTCGACGGCCAGGTTCGTTGGGATTTTCCGGGTTTTGGAATCAGGGTAATATTGGCTTGGACCATATCGGGCGATAGTGGGTCTCTTTGGAGCATCGCATTAAAAACCTTACAGAGCTTGGGGGTGAGTAAGTACCCGAAGGATTTGTAGTAGAAGGCCGTTAGACCATCTGGTCCTGGGCTTTTATTAGGTTTCAAGGTTCCCTTTGTTGTAGTTAGTTCCTCTGGGGTAATTTCTGCTGAAACCATAGCTCGTCAGTGACGGAGGGGAGGGAGAGTTTTCACAGGAAGTCCTCTGTCAGGGTGTGGATTCGTTCTGAGGGGGGGTCAGAGGTATGGTTATATAGGGTTGCAAAGTACTGTTAGAAGGTTTCACCTATTTTATGCGGTATGTCACTTATTGAGCTTTCAGGGGTGCGGATTTGGGAGATTTGTTTTGTGTCAGTAAGTGATTTGAGTCGTTTGGCCAGCATAGAGTGCGCCTTACTGCGCCCTAATATTTCTGTTTGGTCCAGGCTAGCGCTTTACACCCTGTTCCAAATTATGCAAATTATATTTCTCATTTACCTAAATAATTGATGTAAATAACAGTCAGCATAATTCTCATATTATCAACTATTTTACTGAACAAACCTCCTAATGATAAGTTTTTTTTTTAAAACAACTTACAATGCACTGTTCCAAATTATTACGCACAGTAGGTTTCAAAACACTTTATAGGTTGTAAAGAACTGAAAATTGTCATTTGTTGTGTTTGCAGCATATTTACTGAAATCAAAAACTATTTCAACAACATTTTAACTTTTTAAACATTTTAAAGGAACACTATAGTCACCTAAATTACTTTAGCTAAATAAAGCAGTTTTAGTGTATAGATCATTCCCCTGCAATTTCACTGCTCAATTCACGGTCATTTAGGAGTTAAATCACTTTGTTTCTCTTTATGCAGCCCTAGCCACACCTTCCCTGGCTATGATTGACAGAGCCTGCATGAAAAAAAAAAAAAAAAAAAAACTGGTTTCACTTTCAAACAGATGTAATTTACCTTAAATAATTGTATCTCTATGTCTAAATTGAACTTTACTCACATACAGGAGGCTCTTGCAGGGTCTAGCAAGCTATTAACATAGCAGGGGATAAGAAAATCTTGAACAGAACTTGCAATAAAGAAAGCCTAAATAAGGCTCTCTTTACAGGAAGTGTTTATGGAAGGCTGTGCAAGTCACATGCAGGGAGGTGTGACTAGGGTTCATAAACAAAGGGATTTAACTCCTACATGGCAGAGGATTGAGCAGTGAGGCTGCAGGGGCATGTTCTATACACCAAAACTGCTTCATTAAGCTAAAGTTGTTCAGGTGACTATAGTGTCCCTTTAACGATCACGTTGCATTTTAACATAGGACCCCTTATCTGATAGCAGCTTCACAATTCTTGCATCCATTGAACTTGTGAGTCTTTGGACAGTTTCTGCTTGAATTTGTTTGCAAGATGTCAGAATAGCCTCCCAGAGCTGCTGTTTGGACGTAAACTGCCTCCCACCCTCAGATCTTTTGCTTGAGGATGCTCCTAAGGTTCCCAATAGGATTGAGGTCAGGGGAGGATGGAGTCCACACCATGACTCTCTCTCCTTTTATCCCCATAGCAGCCATTGATGCAGAGGTATTCTTTGCAGCATGAGATGGTGCATTGTCATGCTTGAAGATGATTTTATTCCGGAAAGCAAAGTTCTTCCTTCTGTACCAGGGAAGAAAGTGGTCAGTCAGAAACTCCACATAGCAGAAAAAGAGAAGGCGTATACCGCGCTTATTGTTTTAAATGTAAAATATACAAAAAATACATACATATGTTCTTGGATATTCCAATTAATCGTGACCTCAAAGAGAAATAGAAAAAAAGATAATAGCGCAATACAGCAAATGTTGTTTAAAAAATAGATGATAAGTAACTAAGTACAGTCCACTCACATGAAATAGAGCTATAACAGAGCTCTACTGTAAAGCGCTTGGACGGTATAATCCCCGTCTTTGGATTAGTGGTGGTTGCCGCAGATGTTTTCAAGGTGCCATGTGTATAGTTGGTATAAAAAGAAAAGATAGCAGCAATATGGTGAAGTCCAAATGGTAAAATAGATAATAAATAGTAATGTACTTACACTTTCCAGAGCATGTAACCTGCTCTAGTGTAAACAGCTTAGGTGGTATGATCCCCACCAAGGATATACAGGATACCAGGAAATGAAGATTATAAGTCTAAAAAGTAACTTAAAAGTATACTTTAATATAAACAAACTAAACAATGAAATCTAAAATATAGATATAAAATATAGTCCCACTTAACGTGTTTCGCCTAATAGGCTTCTTCTGAAGAGTTCTTTAAGTTACTTTTTAGACT